>NC_137050.1:4238670-4336170 GCF_032717465.1 Coenobita brevimanus
TCTCTGGCGCTACATGGCAACCCCAACGACCTTCCCCTCGACTCCCCTCCCCCCTTTCCCCTCGCTTTACCCCTCCGACTCCCTTCCCCCACCCCTCCCTCTCTCATTCCCCCACCCCTCTCCCTCTTTTTTCCCCTTACCTTGTCTCATCCCCCACCCCTCTCCTTCATCCACTTACCCACTCTTTCCTTCCCCTATTCCCTTTCATTCCCTCCACCCCTCCCTCTACCCCCACTCCCCCTTCCCCTCTCCCCTTCCCTCCCCCCCCTGTTTGCCAGCAGAGGGGTAATTGGCTGAAATTAGCAAGATTATTGTTGCCAATTTTGACGACAATCAGAGAGGGGTCAGGGTAGGGTCAGGGGTGGGGGGTGATGGGGGAGAGAACAGCAGGGGAGGAGGGGGGGGGATGTGGAGGGGAGGAGAGACAAGAAAGACTGAGGGGAGGGAAGCGGAGGGGGAGGGAAGTGCATGAGGGAGGGGAATGGAAAGAAGTTGGGAGGATGAGGGAAAAGACAGAAAAGGGGGAAGGATGAAGGTAAATTGAAGGAGTGAATGGGAAGGGAAACAAGAAGAGAGAGAGAGAGAGAGAGAGAGAGGGGGGGGGGACGGGGAAGGAGGAGGATAAGGAATGGTAAAAGAAGTTACAAAGATGGAGAAAGGGGGAGAAGGGGAGGAGAGAAGTGTGAGCGGGGGGAGGAGGGAGAGAAGTGGGAGAGAGGGGGAGGGAAGGAGAGAAGTGGGAGAGGGGGAGGGAAGGAAAAAAGTGGGAGAGGGGGAGGGAAGGAGAGAAGTGGGAGAGGATGAGGGAAGGAAAAAAGTGGGAGAGGGGGAGGGAAGGGGAGAAGTGGGAGAGGGGGGAGGAGGGAGGGTAATGGACACAGATGACACAGAAATGATAAATGGAGCAGGGACGCGTAGAGGAGGAGGGGGGAGTAGGGGAGGGGGAATAGGGGGGAGGGGGAAGTAGAAAGAAGGGGGAAGTAAAAAATAGAAAGATATATAGCACAAGAGAAACATGTACGAGAGAGAGGTAAGGGAGAGGGATGGGGTGAGAAGGAGAGAGGGAGCTGGAAGGGAAGGAGATTGGGGAGAGGAAGAGAAAGAGGGAGAGAGAGGGGGGAGACGGAGAGGGGAATAGGGAGAGGGAGGGAGAAAGGGAGAAGGCGCTGGAAGATGGAGGGAAAGGGAGAGACGTAACAAAAGGTGAAGCGAGGGGAAGGGTGCCCGTGAGAGGAAGGGGAAAGTGAAGACAGTACAGAGCGAGGGGAGGGGAGGGAGGGGGACAGCGGAGGAAAGAGGGGAGGGGAGAAGGGAGGGGAGATTAATGGAAGGGGTAGCAAGGGGTGTGAGGAATTCTGTAGAGGCTAATAACAGCATAATTACTTGCAATAACATACAATTTGTTGTTGTGTTTCGTTGGAATTTTACCCCCTAAGGTGTGTGTGTGTGTGTGTGTGTGTGTGTGTGTGTGTGTGTGTGTGTGTGTGTGTGTGTGTGTGTGTGTGTGTGTGTAACTATGTGCATGTATGTATATGTCGGTTTTTGTGCAGTGTACGTGTATTTTTGTGCAACTAATACGGCTAGTTTCTACAAGGACCTCTTCTGTGTGTGTGTGTGTGTGTGTGTGTGTGTGTGTGTGTGTGTGTGTGTGTGTGTGTGTGTGTGTGTGTGTGTGTGTGTGTGTGTGTGTGTGTGTGTGTGTGTGTGTGTGTGTGTGTGACAGTGCGTGAGTGGTGGTGAGAACACCTTAAAACGAAACACAAACAGACATAAAACTACCATATAATGAATGAGCAAATGAAGAGACATCATAGAATCAGAAGGACTTTGACAAATAAAGGTGAAAATAAAGACAGGCACAAAGACATAAGTAAAGACAATAACACTTAGTAAAGACATGTATGCCAGCGTATATAACAGGGCGTACAGGTGGAGAGGCGCGTACCTGCTTTGTGGTAGTAAGGATAATAAAGTACAAGTATGATTCTAAATATAGAGAGCAAATTACGTGCTTTAAGTAGTCTCTAAATTTGGACACACACACACACACACACACACACACACACACACACACACACACACACACACACACACACACACACACACACACACACACACACACACACACACACACACACGCAGTAAAATCATGTCGTAGGCTACATAACAAACAAACACGTCGATGAGAAGGTAAAAATAAAACAATCTGAGAAAAACTATTAATGAAAAAAAAAAAAGATTGCCTATTTGAGCACTTTTGAAGACGGTGTTGTAACTGGAATATCAAATTTTACAACATCTTCGCCCGACACGTCAGAATTCTCCAATAAAATATGAGAGGAAATGTATATATATTATCAAGGGTGACGTCTACAACCTACAAGTGTTTTGGAACGTGGAGCAGTAGATGAAGAAAAGGAAGATAATGAAGGAACTGTAAAGGCGGAAGGTGGCAAGGTAGACAGGAACGTGGGTCATATCATCGTATATTGATATGGTGTTGAAGAACATTAAAAGTGATATTATGTGCTTATCTTTTCTAAACATTAGCCACCTCTACCAAGCCCCTATGCCTATATTATATAAACGCTGACAGAAAGCCTGGCATAGTTCAGCTTAGATTATATGATAAGTTTTTGTCCTTATCACTTTGGCTGTTGTGGGTTTGGTTAGTTCAAGTGACGAATGAAAAGTGAATCGCGTACGAGGACGATCCAGCAGTGTAAAGAGAACTATGATGAGAGAACAGCGACGCTACTCAATGTGCAATGTAAATTTCACTGCACAGGCATCTGAGATAAGTCCACCTGCAATCACTAACCTTATCAAATATCTGTCACTGACAATATTAACAGGGACGCGACCTGTGGCCAAAGTTACACCCATTAGTGAGGATTTTTTTTTTTCTAAGACTGATACTTAAGACACATTTACACTCCAATTATTTATCATCCATACTCTAAGGTCAGGGTGTTTTCCTGAGATGAGCAAAATCGTCTGGTGGTAGCCATAACTAAACCTTATGTGTCCCAGCTGTCATATAGGGGTCGAGTCACTTGTCAGATTTTAGTCAGACAGCTCAATAATCATAAAGTAATAGCGTAGTGAGGAATATTTGGAATACTTACCCTATAGGAATATTAACATGGTTTGAGAAAAAACACCCATCACAACACTAAAAAATAATTAAACAAAAAAAATCTATGGTAACTACATGCATTAATCTAAACTTGATGACGAGGAGTGCACGTCTGCAATGAAGAGCAAATTAATAAATCATCAATATTAATCAATTCCCGGCATTCTTACCGCACAGAATTATCCGCAAGCAATCACAGCGTCCACCAAGGGCACCATCCTTCCTCACAGATAATAATTACAAATCATAACGTTAACTGGCTCGTTAACTACATTTTTCTACTGCCACGCTATTTTCAGTTAATTTTTCCTACAAGATAATTTCGATTCTATGTGCATAAAAAAGTCACGATTCTTTTTTTTCCACATCCAAGTAGTCAAAGGTAATAACTGAGAAATGGGGAAAATTTGGAGATACAGACAGACCGAGAGAAACACAATATATGTTAAAAAAAGGATGTCCTGAGACAGAGTGAAAAATTATAGAAAGAGAGAGACATGAATGAGAGAGTGAACAGCAGCAAAAAAATGAGTCAGGGAAGGAGAGAGGCAGAGAGCAGCGATGAAGGAGGTCATGAGCTAGAGGGGCAGGAAACAGAAGTAATATATGAAAGGCAGAGAAACAGCAGACACACAGATACATACAAAGCAGACACATAGATGGATAAAGGGCAGACAAAGCCAGAGATAAAACAAAGGAAAAAGTTAGAGAAGGAATGAAAAAGTGGAGAAAGAAAGGCAGAGACTGAGGAAATTGAGATAAACTGCGACACAGAAGAAAGAGTGACAACCAGATAAAGAAAGGCAGTGAGAGAGACAAGAGATGGAGAAAGCAAAGGTGATGGAGGTGGAGTTGGAGGTGATGGTGGAAGAGGAGGTGGAAGGGGAGGGACATGTTCAACAGGTACAGATTATAAGGTGAGGCCATAAATATAAACAAAGAAAAAAAAAAGACTGAGGTAGCTACAAGAAAAACATAAGGGGAGAGAGAGAGAGAGAGAGAGAGAGAGAGACGGGGGGGGGGGTTGTCTCCAAGAATAACTAGGTAATGAAGAGTGACATTCAGGATTATACTCCGTTACCGTCCCTTCATGCAACTTCCTTACTTCATCTTTTTTTTATCCTTAATCCTTTCTTAACACTTTTACTCTTTCCTTCCTTGTTCCTTACTCTTCTCTTGTTCCTCCTTTTGATTTTCCTCTTTTTAGTTTTTTCCTCTCGTCCTCTTTTTACTCTTTTCTTATACCCTTCTTCCTCCTCTAGTTTTTCTTCACTCCTTCCTCATTCTTCTCTTCCTCCTTTGTTACCTTTTCTTATATTCTCGTTACTCTTTTCTATTTCCTCTTGAAATTTCTTCTTTCCTCGCCCCCGACTCTTCGCTTCTTCTTTTTACTCCTTCTTAACCTTTCCTTCTTCCCTCCTTTTTCTTTCCTCCTTTTTTATTACTCTTTTGTTGCTTTTGTTTAATATTTTACTTACCTTTACTTTCCCTTAGCTGATCTTTCCTTAAAATTTACCATATAAAGTTAACCATCAGCTGTTTTATTATTATTATTATTATTATTATTATTATCTTTATTAACACCCAAGCTCCTATGACTCACTCTCAGCTGAATAAAATCGTCTGGCGTTAGCTGGGATAAACAGCTAAATGAAAGCTAAATAAAAAGCTGCAACAGAAAGCTAAAAAGATAATAAACATTCCATTTTTATCTTTAGCTTCTCTACTCTTTCTCAAAACTAACTTTAATTTCTCTCTCTATCTCTCTCTCTCTCTCTCTCTCTCTCTCTCTCTAACAGATTCCTCCTCACTCTCTTTATCGCTCACTCACTCATCCGCAAGTCCATCTTCATTTGAGTTTTACTGCTTCCTAACTTCCTTTTTATTGCTTAATTATTACTCTCTCTTTTTTCTTTCTACTGCTGTCTCTCTCTCTCTCTCTCTCTCTCTCTCTCTCTCTCTCTCTCTCTCTCTCCATTATCCCTTCCTGCCCAAATTACCTCCCTCCCTTCACTCCCCCCCCCTCCTAATTCTCTCCTCATCCATCCCTTCTTTTTCTCCATAATCCTTCTTCATTCTTTACGTTCGTTTTAAGACAGTCTCTCTTTTCTTTCCCCTTTTCTTTACTGCCTCTTTTCCTCCACTTCTCTGCTTCTTCATTCTTTATTTCCATTATTTTTTTATGGTCTTATTCTCTTTATTTTCCTTTATTTTTCCTTCACAAAATGCTTACCTTCTCCCTTCTGCTTTATTCTCTGCCTCTTCAATTATTTGTCTTACTTCCAGTTTTATTTAATTTGCAACCTTTTATTTTTTATGAAATTCTCTCTTTACTCTCTTCTAAGCAACTTACTCTTTTTAAATATTTCTTTCATTACTCTCTTTACGCCACTTTATTTATTTACTAATTTACTCTCTTTTACGCAACTTACTTCACCTCGTCACTCACCGTGTAGTCTGTTTTTTTCCTCTCTTTTTTTTCTTTATATTTCACAACATTCCCAATTTCTTCCTTCTAATTCTTCTCTCTTTCAGTATTTTTTTTTTCATAAGTCTCTCTCATCTCTTCCATTTCTTCGTTTTCTTCGCATTCTATTTTCCATCCATCTTTCACTCTACTGTATTTCTGTCATTCTTTTTTCACTCTTATTTTGAATACAGTTCCTTTTTCCCATATTTGCAGCTTCTTATCGCCCTCTTTTTTCCTGTTTATTCTGTACAACACAATTTCTGAATTATCTCTGCCAAATAGTTCTGCTCCATTTCGTGGCTCACAGTTCCTTCCTTCACAAGATCCTATTATTATTATTATTATTATTATTATTATTATTATTATTTTATAAACTTATTCAATCACAACCTTTCTCACATTTTCTCTGTTTTATTCTCCGTATTATTTCTCTCTCTCTCTCTCTCTCTCTCTCTCTCTCTCTCTCTCTCTCTCTCTCTCATATAACTCCTCCTCCCTCCAATCTTCCTTCATTTTTCGTCCTGAGTTTGGTTCTTTCTTTCTTTTTTTTCTCCATCAAGTCTTTTTAACATTCCTTCCTTCCTTCCTCAAGGTCACAAGGTTTCTAGGTGAGCAATTTTTTTTTGTTTAAGTCTATGAACACTTCCTGGTTCTAAATTCTTTCTCTCTCTCTCTCTCTCTCTCTCTCTCTCTCTCTCAGTTTAATCCTATTTCGCTCCACTCTTCTCTCCTTTGCCCATCCCTTCTCACTACTTTCTTCCTCTCTCTATTTCCTTCTCTTTTTTTCTCTCACTCTCCTATCTATCTCAATCTCTCCTCTTTACTGTCCTCCTACCACTCTTCCTAATTCCTTTCCTGCCACCATCTCTCTCTCTCTCTCTCTCTCTCTCTCTCTCTCTCTCTCTCTCTACGTCACACCTGCATAATCTTCACTCCCTCCATTCACTCTACTCGTCACTCATTCTCTCACTCAATCACCCCGTCACTCTCACTCACTCACTCACTCCGTCAACGATAAACAGAGAAGGCAACTTTGAAGACACCTTGACCAACTGTTTACTAAAGAGAGAGAGAGAGAGAGAGAGAGAGAGAGAGAGAGAGAGAGAGAGAGAGAGAGAGAGAGAGAGAGAGAGAGAGAGAGAGAGAATTACAACTTCAATCGACTTTTTTCTTTAACCATCCAACGTCACAACTTTTACGAGTAGAAGCAATATGGCCAAGTGTTAGCCATAGTAAAGCAATAAAGTCATTTTCTGTGGTTATGGGGTAACTAATACAGACAGACAGACACGCACGACTGTAGGATGAAAGAGACTGGGGAAGAGATGTGATGATGGAGAGACTGAGTGGTGATGAGTGTGATGAGTACCAGCTGTGTTATGGTTTGGTGTGGTATGGCGGTGATGAGTAGGGGATGGTGGTGGTGGTGGTAGCATATGATGTGGGATGGTGATGATATTGATGAGCTAAGGAATGGTGAGGTGGTGTAGTGGTGGTGGTGGTGGTGTGGTGGTGAATTATGATGTGGGATGGCGATGATGATGAGTATTGTTCATAGAACAGACACTCAGGAAAGGATCAAATGATGGTGAAAATGAACGATGGTGACAGTGAAAGATGGTGATAGTGAATAACGGTGATAGTGAAAGATGGTCTATCTGTCTATCTATCTAGCCTTAATCCCGTCAGGGGTGGCCACAAACAAATCGCCTCCATGTCGCCCTGTCCCCCGCCATTTCACTGCTCTGCTCCCAACTTACATCCCCCTCCATCCCTCCACCTCATCCTCGGCCTCTCCCTCCCTCCACCTCACTCACATACACTCTCCTCGTCAGTCTCTCGCTCTCCATGGTGAAAGATGATGACAGTGAAAGGTGATGATAATGAATAATGGTGATAGTGAAAGTATTAGTGATGAATAGCTGAGAGAAACATGACAAATGAATGAGAGAGGAAATGAGAATCGATATGTGAGTGAATGAGTGTGTGCATTAAAAACTGTGAATAACCAGTGAATAATAATGAATCTGAATAAATGGCTGGTGTGAATGTGTTAAAATGAATGAACGACAAGACAGGAAAAGCTAAAATGAAAGGGGTGAGTGAACGAACGTCATGAGATGAATAATCGACAGGATGGAGTGTGTGTGTGTGTGTGTGTGTGTGTGTGTGTGTGTGTGTGTGTGTGTGTGTGTGTGTGTGTGAGAGAGAGAGAAAGAGAGAGAGGATGATGATGATGAGTAACAAAACAGAAAGACAGAATGGCGACAGTAAATATATATATATATAAATATATATATATATATATATATATATATATATATATATATATATATATATATATATATATATATAAAAGAGGACAGTTAGGGAATTAAGAAAGACCATATGAAACAGAAGTGAAAAAACACAGAAAAACACCTGACAAATATACGTAAGGAAATTGCAAGGACACAGCAGGAAAACACAACAAAGACAACAGTACAACAACAGAATAAAAACAAGAACACACACAAAAAACACGAGTATACAACAGCAACAGATGAATATACAGAAAAAAAAAAACATATCTAAGGGACAAGTAAACAGGAAAAGCAACAGGGACAACAGACAAAAACGCAGCACACAACAGGGACGCTCAACGGCAACAACAACAACAACACACCAAAAACGTTTCCATCAAAAACGTTTTCATCACAGCTGGAATCCAAACAATAGAATTTGATTACCGATTTTTTCCCCTCTACAACAACGTTAATAAAAAGTGACGAATATAGACTGACGGCGCATAATTAACTCTCCTATAACAACGTACACAATTATCATTTATTGGGTATATACGCACATGGAGACGCACACGGGGTTACGCACACAGTGGACACATACACAGCCGGTACCTAAATTTCTCTTATTCTTTCAGTGTCTGTAATCAACTCTCACTTATACATACACATCATTTAGTGATTCATGTGCACATGGAGGCGTACACAGTTCTCTCTCTCTCTCTCTCTCTCTCTCACACACACACACACACACACACACACACACACACACACACCTTCAGGAGAAACACAGCTAACATTATCAAAATTATTAAACGCAAGAAGAGCAGCAAAAAAAATAAATAAATAAATAATAAAAAATATGAGTGAGAAAGTCAGGACACGATACAGGCTCGCACTCCCGTCGCTTATTCCCTAGCACCTCTTTCTTAGCGATTTATTTTTAGGAATGGGTCGTTAATATCTTTCTGTTCGTTATTTATGCAAAGTATGGCGCTATTAGAAGGCTTTATGTAACAGAGGAGGACAGTGAGGTGTAACACACAAAATAAGTCGCTTAGGAAAAGGTGTTAGGGACTTTCCTTAACCGAAGAAGGTCTCAGGCTTCTATTCTCACTCCCCTTTGAAGGCTTATCACAAGAATATGATGCCAGTCACGAAGATGTGGTAGAATATGATGCTAGTCACGAAGAAGTGGCATAGAGAGGATGCGGTGCCGTCGTCTCATTCAACCACTGAGCTACGGGAAATACGCTACGAAAGGACGAAAAAAAAAAAATCCCTGCCAAGTTAAAATGAACGAACTATAGTCAAGCGTAAAATCCAAGCCAAAGAAGTAATAAATCCTCAAGGCCAGGCGGGATTTACATAAGCAATTTACATACCTTAAGGGAAAACGTGTACGCAGCGAGAAAATTTACATACATTCCCGTAAATACTCGTTCACTCCCTTAAACTTTCGTTCACTTTCATTTTTTAACTCATTTTTTATTTTTGGATTTTCGCTCATGGCTTCCCCTTACATATATTTTTGTTGTGTTGTTCTACTGTGATTTAATTTTGGTGGCTTTGTGGTGTGTGTGTGTGTGTGTGTGTGTGTGTGTGTGTGTGTGTGTGTGTGTGTGTGTGTGTGTGTGTGTGTGTGTGTGTGTGTGTGTGTGTGTGTGCACAGAAAATGGTGTACAGTATCTCTGGTCGAATCTTATTTTTTATTTATTTTTTTTTATTTCCTTTCCTCAACTGTTGACATTATCCTTCTTGTATTATCTTCCTCTCTCTCTCTCTCTCTCTCTCTCTCTCTCTACCTACCTACCTACATAACCATCAAACCATACATCCCTCTACCTATCCATCCATCCATCCATCCATCCATCAATCTATCTATCTATCTATCTACCCGTCTATTTATCTATCTACTTCAAACTCCCCTCCCTCCCCAAGTCGCCCCCTCCTCCCATATATCTTTCCTTCTCTTTCATTTACTCCCCCTGCCTATTTCCCTCTCCCGTTTGCCACTAGTTCACTTCAATTAAAGGTTAATTGGTCAGTTCTACAGTGTACGCCTCTATCACACACACACACACACACACACACACACACACACACACACAAACTAAATCATTCGGACACCCTTAAAATACAATTGTCAGAAATATTTACACACACAAACACACACACACACACACACACACACACACACACACACACACACACACAAACCCCCCACACACACACTCACACAACCCCCCCCACACACACTCACACAACCCCCCCCACACACACTCACACAACCCCCCCCACATACACACCTACACAAAGGTAAGCATCAAAGCACGCCAACACACTCCCCTCTTTGTTCAGTAAAATTCAAGTACATATGCTTCTGAAACACGTGAATATGTCGCGCGGAGTTCACAAAGCATTCTCGTAAACAGGATCTGCATAACAAAACATCCCTTTCGTCTTATTGGTACTGGAGGAGCCTGCAAAGTTACTACCTACGAAATTTTACTTGTCATATTTGTAGAAGCGATTTATCCAGAAGATCTTGACTTTGGTTCTCTGTTATTTTGTTTTGTTTTTTTCATGAAGGGAAGAATCGTGCGGGCTTCTGGCCTTTGGTTCCTTCTTCCCTGCATGAGAAAAGGGAAAAAATTCGTCCTGGTTTGTCAACATAGACTCATTTTCCTCTAACGGTATTATATTCCTCCCTCTCCCTGCATTTCCTTCTGCCTATGACCTCCCGTCTTTTAAACACGTGTCCGGGCATCTCAAAATGAACGGATCTTGAATTTGGCTCTCTGTTATTTTTATTTTCCAGGAACAGTCCTAAGGGTTCGTAACCTTTGGTTCCTTCTTCCTTGAAAAGAAAGTCGATAATAAACAAGACGATTTTAATATGTAATGTGCAAAATAAATCGCTAAGGGACAGGTTTTACGAAATCTCCGCAGCCACTTAAATACAATCAACAACAGACAAGAGGACTTAGATATGTAAAGTGTAGAATAAATTGCTAAGACAAAGGTGTTACGGAATCACCACTGCCACTTAAATATGACCCTTCTTCATAAACAGGCACGACATATACTCGATCACTAGCACCCGATAATCGCAAATTCTACTTCTTTAGTATCAAGGACAGGGTGGGTCCATGAGGCTGTATTCTCGCTGGATCCTCCCTAACTCCTTTTCCTATGCGATTTATGTTGTTCATTACACCTTACTTTCCAGTGTTACATAAATCCTTCCAATACCGCCATAAACAACGTGCAGAGGGATGTAAGCCACCTATATACAAAATAAGTCGCTATGCAAGAGGTGTTAGGGACCCTCCTCACCCGAACGAAGACGTATTCTGTATAGTATAATGTAGTGAGTTTTAGGCATATGGCTTCCAAGACAACATGGATTTTTTTTGGATCTGGCACGGAATAAAAATAAGAAAAAATATATTAAAAGATAAGAGAAAGGCAGTGTTGTCAGAATTTTGCGTCCTCAGAAATTTTCATAAAGGAATTTAGTATAACATTTCAAAGTTGATGTTTTTTCTGGCTCTCTCCTCCGCCTTCGTGTGTGTTTTTTTTTTTCCTATCCAAAAAGAAGACGTAGAGAGAGAAAGGGATTTATAGAAAAGGCGGGCTATGGAAACCAGTGAATTGAGGTGGACAACACGGCATTTGTGGTTCAGCCAGGTGGGTTAATTGGGAACAGGTGCAATTTCCAAAGAGATCCCTGTCTTCGTTTCGTGTTTTCTCCTCTTTTTCCCTTACTGCAATTTCGCCAAGTTGTACGAAGAAGGGTGGACGGAGCTACTTAAAACGGTACAGTTCTGAGTAGATTTTTGCTACCTGTACTGAACCTGGAAGAACGTAAATACCTGTGTTAATGAGAAAGCAGGTGTTCTAAATCCTAAGGTGAGAGAAATGCGAGTATGTAGTCCTCCTTGCCCGTCAGATTAATCCCGGTACGAAACAGGGAAGTGTGTGAGAATTTACCTGTCCTTATATGTGTGACAGAATTTACCTTTCCTATTATGTGTGAGAATTTACGTTTCCCTATACGTGTGTGAGAATTTACCTTTCCATGTATGCGTGAGAGAATAAAACAGCACAAAATTAACACGTAAAATAGCACTTAAAACAGCACAAAAATAGCACAAATGTAGCACTTAACATAGCACCCAACCAGAGCTATAACATTACCCTGCTATCCATTTACAAACCCACGCTGTGTCAGTTCATTTAATAACCCATATCAATACTCATGAACAAACTTATTGGAAATGATTATAATATACTTTTTTTACAACTATATTACCCTATCATTCTTCGCTCCTTATAAATTTCAATCGTTTTATGAAATTCGAAATAGTGGCGAGTTTCCTATAGGTGAGGGAGTGGTGGTCGAAAAAGCAACTAAAAAATATCATAGGGTATTTGGGATATATATTTTTTCTCTTCTGTGTAATGGCGGGTTCTCTGTCTGGATTTTGCTCCTCTCTCTCTCTCTCTCTCTCTCTCTCTCTCTCTCTCTCACACACACACACACACACACACACACACACACACACACACACACACACACACACACACACACCATGCAATGACACTACCATATACCACTATCACCACAAAATTTTCATCATCACACCATACCATCCAACAATACAAACAACTAAAGCTGCATCATCACACCACATCACGACACAACTAATTCTACACCATCGTCACCATCATCATCATCATCATCATCATCATCATCATCATCATCATCATCAACACCTCTTTTTCCACCTGTGAAGTCAGGTAGAGCCTAGAGGATGATGGAAAAAAATGTTTAAAGAGAATATTTATGGATACACCTTCACAAACACCTGTTTACAATCTAAACACCTTTATACAAACACCTTTACATTAGTTAATTTTATCAATATTATTATTCAAAAATATTATCAACACACTATCCTGTCTCCTTCCTCATACCACACCAATAAACAAACTACATTATACCATTAATACCTAACTACCTTGTTGCTCCATTAATTCCACTCTGACACCACCAACACCCCATCATCACACCAGCAACACACCTTCACCACATCACTAGTCCTTCATCACCTCACAACACCCCTTCATCACTCCCCACCAACACCCTCTGCACACCAACAACACCCCCTCATCACACCACCAACACCCCCTCATCACACCCCACCAACACCCCCTCATTACACACTATCAACACCCCATCATCACCCCACCAACACCCCCTCATCGCCCCACCAACACTCCCTCATCACCCCACCAACACCCCCTCATCACGCCACCAACACCAGTCTCACTCCCCGCCCCAGCTGCAACTGATGTTAATTTGGCCAACTGATTAACAGGGTCTGCTCATCACGTCGTCTGCCTGTCTGCCTCACTGTCTGCCTGCCAGCCTGTCTGCCTCCTCGTCTGCCTGCCTGCTTCCCTGTCTGTCTGCTTTCTTGCCTCGGTGTCTTTCTGTGTTACTCTTCTGTCTGTCTGTCTTACGCTTCTGTCTGTCTGCCTTACTACCCCTCAGTCTGCCTGCCTTTGAGCACCTTGAGTCCTGTCTTGACGTAATGAAAATAACTTTCTATCTGCTTAATGTTCTCCTGATTGCGTTCTTCACCTTCTACTGTTTATTTAACGTTCTCTCTAAATTTCCTAGATTTTTAGAAGTTGTTTTTCTTTATTCACTTCCTTGCTCTCAAACTGCATATCTAGTGGACCTATCTTCAATCCTTCCTGCTTACTACCCTCCCTACTCTTTCGTCTGCTTGTTATAACTCTGCTTTCTCTCTTGACCTCTTTCTATGCTCCAAGTCTGTCTGCCTCTAATTCTGTCCTCCTACTCCGTCTGTCTGCTCACCTGTCTGTCAATATTAATGTACCTCCCAGCTTGTCACCTTCCCTTCTGCTTTCTTATCTGTCTGTCTGTCTGTCTGCTTTAATTCTAACTTATGTCGTTCGTCTTTCCTGCTTTCGTGCCTCTCTGTCGGTCCGCTAGTCTGTCTGTCTGCATTTTATCCCAACCTAGATCTGTCAATATTCCCTCCTCCTTTCTTGGCTATCTGTCTGCCTGTCTGTCTGTATTACCTTCCAGCCTACCTATCTGACATTCCTCCCTTCTGCTTTCTAACTTGCCCACCTGTCTGCTTATCTACCTGTCTTTTTACCTCCCCTCTCAATCTACCTATCATTCTTCTCTACTCCTCTCTTGCCGATCTATCCTTCCACTTATCTACCTATTTCTCTTTTATCTCACGATCTATCCATCTATCACTCTACCTTCCTGTTCCCCTGCCTGTCATTCCTTCTGTTTTTCCTGTCTGTCTGTCTACCTCTCAACCAATCCATCTATTACTTCCTGCTTGCCTGCCTGTCATTCGTTTTGCTGTTTCTCTCTGCCTATCTGTCAGCCAATCCACGTTACTCTTCCCTCCTGCTTTCCTCCCTGTCTTTCCTTCTGCTTTATCCCCTTGCCTGCTTGCCTGCTAACTCGGAGCAGGTGAAGTCGAGCAGAATAAGCGACCGCCTCACGCACGTCCACACAGAAAGAGGATCGAGTCGCCTAAGGTGCATCCACCTCCACACAAATTATCTCCACATCCCTCAGTGTGGAATTATGTGGTATTATCAAGGCTATTATTTCAGGATTATTCTCAGCTCATTCCTCCTTGCTATAATTAGGGCTATTATTCAAGATTAATGAGAGAATATTTGCCCCTGATATTATTACTGGATTATTCTTTCTTGCTATTATCTAAGCGATTATAATTATTCTCAAACTATTTTCCCTGCTATTACTAGGGCTATTATTCATGATTATTCTCAGGTTGTAATTGGGTCGAGGTGATTAGGGAAAGTGATGACGTGACTGACCGAAAAAAAGTGAACTGGGAAAAAAAAAAGTGGTTTCTTATAAAAAAGGATGATTATATTTTGCTTAAATCTCTCTCTCTCTCTCTCCTGTTAATCTATCTATCCATATATCTATCTGCCTATCTATCTATCTATCGTTTAACCATCTATCTGTCTATTTATCTATCAGTCTCTGTCTACATCTATCTAGGCAGTAAAATGGGCAACATTCCCACCATAAATATATGCATCACACACACACACACACACACACACACACACACACACACACACACACACACACACACACACATTCACCTGCACTGGGGCTGGAGTGATGAAAGTAGGCTACGTGAGATATGTGTATATTTTTTAGATTTAACCACAGCAACCATTCTATCTATCTATCTATCTTTCTATCTACCTATCAATCTCTCTATCTATCTATCCATCTATTTATTTTATCTTCTTATCTGTCACAACAACCAACATTTAGGTACACTGTTACATAGGGACCACACAAAAGAAAATGAAAATGTGTGTGTGTGTGTGTGTGTGTGTGTGTGTGTGTGTGTGTGTGTGCATTGCCAAACCACAATAACGCACGTCCCCTCACACCACATTATCTCCCTCCTTCCGCTTCGTCGGCTGCATAGTATTTCCACAAAAACAATTTTACCAAAAAAAAAAACGCCAATAGAGAAAGACAAACACTCGGAAAAGTAAACATATCAATATTTTTTCAGCTTGTCCAATATCCTTCGCCCAGGCCATCACACACCTGTCAGGCAATTAATCTACACCTGCACCTACACCTACGGCCTTGGAACTATGCCTGCCCGTAGCCGGAGAGAGAGAGAGAGAGAGAGAGAGTGTGTGTGTGTGTGTGTGTGTGTGTGTGTGTGTGTGTGTGTGTGTGTGTGTGTGTGTGTGTGTGTGTGTGAGTGTGGGGATGAAGGATGGATAGCGAGTCGTTTATGGGTTGAAAGAGAGAGAGAGAGAGAGAGAGAGAGAGAGAGAGAGAGAGAGAGAGAGAGAGAGAGAGAGAGTATAGGAGATTTAGAAACAGATTGGATGAGGGAAGGGCAAAAAAAAATTAGGTGATGAAATGGGAGTCTGGGTGAACAGTAGGAAATAGGGAGAGAGAATTTCGGAAGATATTTGAGAGGGAAGGGAGGGCTGTGAGTGGCTGATGGATAGGGAGAAGTGGATAGGATGACAGGCATGTATTGGAGATTCAACGGAAGGAATAGGTTGAAGAGATATAGAGGGAGAGATGGACAGGGTGAGAGATAAGCAGAGAAGGTATAGATGGAGAGACAGACAGGGTGAGAGATACGCAGAAGAGACTTACGTGTATGAGAGGAGGATGAAGAGAGAGATTAGATGATGAGTAGAAGACAGGGAGAGATATTATCCAGAGAGATTATGGACGGGAGACAGGACTGAGTGAGACTTAAGGGTGCGAGCTATTAGGAGAGATTTATTAGAGAGTGGTAATAAAGGAGAGACAGGGACGACGAGGCTGATACATGGAGAAGCAGTATCCTCAGAGATTTAGGACGAAGAGAGGGTGATGGAAAGGAGGGAAGTAAAGGAAGAGACAAAGGCTGATGATTACGAAGAAAGACGAGTGAAAGTGTGATCATTTCTTAGCTATTTCAAGCTTATTTTTACTATCGCATCTCCAGACGATTTTATTCATGTCGTAAGAGATTTTTAAAAAGGAATGGGTTCGATACAGCCTTCATTAATTCCTTCTTAACAGCGATGGTTTCCTGAGGTTTATAAAATCATGTAGTAGTTACAATAATAATAAAATAAGAAAAACATCATACTCAGAAACCACTTAATATATTCAGAAAAGGGTCTGAATCTCTCACTTTTTTCACTTTCCACACATCCTTCCCTCTATTATTAATGTATTTATATTTTCCTCTCTTCCCTTTCTGCTCCTTCCCATCCCATTTATCCCTTCTTGTGCTCTCCTCCCGTTCTTCCTCACTCCCTTTCCGTCCCTTCCCGTCCCATCCACACCTTCCTCCCTAGCATCCCACCCCATCCACACTCCCTCCTTCGCCACCGTCTCATCCGTCTTCCCATCCCTCTATCTCTTCCTCATTTCTGTCCCTTTTCGCCCATTTTCTGTCCATTTCCTTCCCTTCCCGCTCCCTCCCCGTCCCATCCACACTTCCTCCCTCGCATCCCACCACATTCACACTTCCCTCCCTCGCATCCCACCTCATTCACACTTCATCCACACGCCCTCCCTCCCATCCCACCACATACACACTCCCTCCCTCGCATCCCACCTCATTCACACTTCATCCCTCCCACCCCACCTCATCCACACCCCCTCCTCCACCATCCGTCTCATCCTCATCGTGCTTTGAGCGGGCCTGATTATATGCGTCAATTTATCGGATAACGGCTAATTGCAACACGTTCAGGCGGCCGGTAATTAGACACACAAGGGGCGGCCACCTCAACCAGCCCTGCCAAACGCCTGTCCACACTCAACCCGTCTAATTGATGTGTCGCCGCTGACCTACAATGGGGTAATTTGACCTGATAGGATGAAATGCAGGCTCCATAAGACGGATCAATGGTGCTTTTATCTTAACTTGGCCCAGATTTTCTCCCTTTTCCAGTTTATTTCACGTAGCTCTGTGGCAGTGAGAGACAATGCTGCGGCTCTTCATACGTTCCACAGCACCTCTTCGTGACTAGCATCATCATCATCTCGTGTCAGTCTATCCTTATAACTCGGCATTCAAGATGGAGAGATGGGAGTTTTAGGCCAAGTTAGGGCAGAAAGAGTTTAGCAGGTGGAAAGTTGATTTAGTATATATATATTTCATGGATATATCACCACCCCCACATCGTTAATTTTGGACAGGTATGATTAACACTCCCTCAAGAGGAGAAATTTACAGCTGGCAGGCATGATTTATTACAAGTATACGTGATATAATTAATGACATATCAAACACTATAAACACAAACACATCCAGGTACAATTAATCACATCCTGCACACATAAACCTTTCAACATCCTCGGTATCTCTCCAAAGAATGTTTTCGATTATAACTCAGCATAAACTTAACCCAAAGAACATAGCAATATATATATATAAAGCCTAATCTTCCAGGAAATAATTTTGCACACATACAAAAGAATACGAGTAACTCTACGAAAGCGAAATTCAGCAATATCTTAATTATACTGTTAGTGAGTTTTATCAACGATATCTTATGCAATATTGTATACAAAATTATTTCATCAATTTAGAATTTTGTTTATTTTACTTATTAATCTAATTCTTGCCAACGACAGAACTGTGATGAGCAATATAAATACTTACATTAACTAACAAGAAATCAATCCGTGACTTCTGTGACAAATATATACGAAAAACGATAACTGAAAAAAACGACCAGAAAAAACTGACTGGAAAAACTGTGGCTGAAAAAAACTGTGACGGAAAAAACGGCAAAATGACTGGAAAAAAAATTATCACAAAAAAAAAATGACTAAAAAAAATGACAGAAAAAATGACTGGAAAAAACATGACGGAAAAAAATGACTGGAAACAACTGAGACTGAAAAAAAATATCAAAATTAACCAAAAAATTATATAGGCATACACTATATCATGCAGCACAAACTACCACAACCAAATATTACCCAACTCAATATTACCCACCAATAATATTACTCCCCAAAGCACCACACCGTCCTGGCCCACCGCAGCACGAGAGCATCAGCCAATATTGCTACGATATTACAATGGGGAATAGCACGCTCATAAATATCACTAACCCGGGGTGGGAGATGAGAATATTAATTGGCCTTCAAAAACACGGGAGGTAATTATTATTCTTCGTGTAGGATCATATTAAGCTGGGATTTGGGGGTGTTTTTATTAGTTTATTTAGTTTTTTCGGTAATATTATACGGGTTTCACGCACTTATTTGTACTTGAATAATGCTTAGCGGTAAGTTTATGGTTCTCTCTCTCTCTCTCTATCTTTTTTATGCAAGGAAGAAGGAACCAAAGGCCAGACGCCCGCAAGGTTGTTCCCTCCAAGAAAAAACAAAACCAAGATTACAGGGAGCCAACTGTTCCACACCTCCACCAACTGTACCACCCCCACCCCCACCCCGTTCCACCCTGCGTTCCACCGCCACATAAGCCTCGCCAGACACAAACTAAAGGCAGTTTGGGAGGAGACAGGGAAGTTGGTAGGCTGTCTGGCGGCGGGGGAGGGGGGGTTTGTCGGAGTTCCAAACCGGGATCTGTATTCTGGGAGTTCCGTGTTCCGTGAGGCGGTGTTCCGTTAGTATTAGCTTTGCGTGACGTGAATGTTGTGATACTGTTCCGTGAGACAGAGTTTGGGGAATCCGTTTTCTGTAAGTCGGGTGTTTGGTGGGTGCATGTTCCGCTGGTTTTTCGTAATGTTCCGTGAGTTAGTGTTCCGTGAAAGTGAGCATTTTCTGTTCCGGTGTGTGTTGGGATTGTTGTACCAGTAGCTTTGTGTTACCTGAGTACTAATTTAATCAAGCTACCTTCACCCAAACCTGATTACACTGTTTACCTGCCTACCTTCCACCCTGCCACACTACCTGCCTGCCTGTCGCCTTACTCATACCTCCTGCCTGGCACCCTACTCACTCTGCGTGTCTGCCACCCTGCCCACATTGACTCCCTGCTACCCTACCCACACTGTCTGCTTGCCTCCCTGCCCACACTGTCTGCTTGCCTCCCTGGCCGCACTGCCTGTCTGCCTATTACCCTGCTTACACTGCCAAGATATCCCCTCCTAGCCTGCCTGCCTGCTATTCTGCCCACACACTACGCCTGTCACTCTGCCTACACTGCCTTCCTACCCACCACCCTGCCTGCATTATCAACCTGCTACCCTGCCTACCCGTCACCCTCACTGCCTCTCCCCCTACCTCTTACCCTGCACACCCTGCCAAACACCCTACCTACACCCCCGGACACCCTACCACTGAGCTGACACAAGTGACGGAACGACCGCAATTGATTCTGATCCAAGTCCTCCCCAGCCGCACGCACTCCCCGCCGCACGCAACTCTCAATTTGGGGGAGGCCCTGTCGCTCCCTGGCCCGCGGGAGGCTTGTCGGGCTGGGTTTGTCAGGGTGGGAGGACAGGATATATATCAAGAGTGACTGGGATGAAAAACGTGTGGGCTTCTGAGTGTGGAGTGATAAATCCGTAGAGTGAAGCTGGTATTACTCGAACCTGGGAATATCATACCAAACAATAAGTTACAGATACAGTATGCCACGTTGGGTTTGTCAGGTCAACTGGACAAACTATCTTGCTAATCACGAGTAAGGGGGATCCAAGCGTCATGTGACAGTAACAGGAACAAAGGTAATGGTTCTACCTGAGACTAAAGGTAAAACAGTAGCTCTCATTTACATACCAAGAACATTACACGCAATAACTCCCTGTAACCTGAATAACGTCTAAATAATGCATGTTTTTACGGGCGTTATACTACCAGAACACCTAATTCTCACCTATATGAGAGGGAAAGACAGAATCCAAAAAAGCAGGAACAAGAATTCTTAAAACAGGCCTATCAAACTGCACGCCCCTTGAAATTTACCGCACACTCATACACACAATCAACTCTTCGAAATTCTAGCTCCATCTCAAAGACAAAACCCCCTGTAATATATTTTATTTATTATCTTTCCTTGGGGGAAGCAGCCTAGGTATATAGATAGATATTATCTTTCTAGATGCGCTCCAAGTAAATCTGCCATAAAGTCATCCCATCGACTACCAAATCGACGTGGGCCAAAAATTTGTCATGTAATTTTCTGCACATTTTCATTCACAGGGTTTGATCCCTTTTGGTTTCTTGCACATGTCGTTTTTCTCACACACTCATTTTTACCATACACGTCCACTTCAAAGGTCTATCATGCTTCCTTCCAGCTTCTAAAACGCATTCGTAGTTTTCCTCTCGCTTTTGTCTCTTCACATTCATGCCAAAGCTCAAAAGCAAAATAGAATAAGGGCACTACCACACCATACAAACGTCAGACAGTCTCCACACTCATTCCTCTTTCGCTACAAAGCCTTCCTATCACTAAGCTTATGTTCCCTGACTCACTCTACTCCCCATCTACCTCACATACTCACCCCTCTTTTCTATCATTCTTATATTCCGCTGGTTTAGGTACCCGTGAACAAGAAGACAATTAATATAAACACCAGTCTCGTTAGTAGCATGGACCATTTTACTGTATTTCCATGTCCCATTCTACTCTTCATTTACTTCATATTCATCTCTCTTTTCTACCACACTCGTATTCCGCTGCGCCAGGTAACAGTGAACAGGTAAGAAAAATAAACACACATACACCTGTCTCCCTAGCACACCGTCACCCTCCTCCGTGTGAATAGTGAAATTTTGACTCACCTTTCTGTGCCAATGGGTCTTTTTTGGGTCTCATCTCCCCTTCACCCCGCCAAGGAAAGGGAGCTACAAGTGGGGAGGGAGTCACGTTCCTCCTCTTCATCGTGAAAGGCGTGGAGATCGGCCAAGTGCGGGGAGAAGAGGGTCGAACGGCCTGGAAGAGGAAGAAGGAAGGGAAACTGAGACGATGTTGGGACGATTATGAAAAGCAAGGGCTGGGGTGAGTCTTGAAAGGGTAAGGGGTGAGGGGAAGGACAGGGGGACCGGGGAAGGGCAGGGGGAGAGGGGATGGGTAGAAGGAGGGAGGAAGGGTAGGGGAGAGGGGAAGGGAAGGGGAAAGGAGTGGGAGAAACTGGATGTATAGCCGGATGGAAGAAAAGTTTGGGAACATATAAATAAGGATGTGACTTAATGGGTGCCAAGATAAGAGTGAAAAAGGATGATAGGGGTTTGGGAAAATCTGAAAAGCAAGAGAGAGGGAAGGTGTGGCTTAGGAGAGTACGGGAGGTGGGAGGGAAAACAGAGTGAACAGAGAGGAGGGAGGGGAAGGAGGAGGGGAGGGGAAGGAGGAGGGGAGGAAAAGGTTTATTACGTAGAGTGGATAACCATGGATGCGACTTCTCAGGTGTCACAATACGGAAAAATATGGAGGAAGTGGATGAAAGAGAAAGCTAAAATAAGGAAGAGAGGATAATATTGTGCTTAAGTGGACAGATGAAAATGAGACGGAAAACTAACAAGAATGACTGAAGCAGGCGTGTGTGTGTGTGTGTGTGTGTGTGTGTGTGTGTGTGTGTGTGTGTGTGTGTGTGTGTGTGTGTGTGTGTGTGTGTGTGTGTGTGTGTGTGTGTGTGTGTGTGTGTGTGTGTGTGTGTGTGTGTGTGTGTGTGTGTGTGTCAGAATCTACAGAAGCACGCAATTCCGGGTGGTGAGTGGGTCGCGCCCTGAACGACCCAACAAACGTTTCAGGGGAACGTTTGATCTGGCTTAGGTATGTCTGGGAGTGTTCAGGTGTGCGCCCTGTGGAGGAGGAGGAGGAGGAGGAGGAGGAAAATGCATGAAGGTGAGAGGCAAGGGAGTGGAGGAAAGAGATGAAAGATTATAGAAGAAAGGTAGGATGGGGCTGTGTGTGTGTGTGTGTGTGTGTGTGTGTGTGTGTGTGTGTGTGTGTGTGTGTGTGTGTGTGTGTGTGTGTGTGTGAGAGAGAGAGAGAGAGAGAGAGAGAGAGAGAGAGAGAGAGAGAGAGAGAGAGAGAGAGAGAGAGAGAGAGAGAGAGAGAGAGAGAGAGAGAGAGAGAGATCCAACAAAGAAGGAAAAACTGATGAACGAAAAAATAAACAAGCTGAGAAAGGCAGGTGAGAATCAAACTATACACAGGTGTCGAGTACCTTTAAATGTCAGGTGTTTTTGTAAAGGTAATGAAGCAATTAAAGTAGACTACAGTATATGTGCTTAACTAACCTTAACGTCAGTTTTTATCACACACACACACACACACACACACACACACACACACACACATTCTCGTATGCCGGTATTACTAAACCATATTCATTTATTCCCACTCCTACTTAGCTACCTGTATATCATTTTACAACATACTTTCCTGTGAGCTGAGAGTCTAAATCCTCTCACCTACTTTCCTACTTACAATTTCTACCTACTTCTACCTTGACCCAATATATCTACTCATTTAATCCCTTCACTCCGAACACGTCTCCTCCCTTTTAATCTCACCTCCACCTTATGAATGCAATTAGCACCTGGGAGACTTTAAGAGAAGAATAACAGAAATCTTTCCTAACCCCATCACTGCGACAGGTTTTCTACAAATCAAAAAAAATATTGGTCTAGAAGTAGCACACTAATATATAAAAAGCGTCCTCGGGCTAAGCAGGTTCATGTCTGCTTGTCTGCTGTACCTGTCTGCTTGTTAATTTGTCCTCTATCCTACGGACCGGGTTCCTCGTCCCACCACCCTGTCCGCACTGCATTCCTGCTTGATCGCCTGTCTGCTTGCTCACTTTCCCTCTAAGTTACCAGCCTGTCTTCCTGCTGCCCATTACCCCACTCAACCTGCGTTCCTGCCTGTCTGCTTGCCTATCTCCTTGTTACCTTGTCTGCTCACCTACTAATCTTTCTCGTCCCCACACCACCCAGATCGCCTCACATTCCTGCCTGTCTGCCTGCCTATCCACCTGCCTGTCTGCCTTCCTCCCTGACCGCCCGCTTTCTTGTCTGCCTTTCTGCCTGCCTTCCTGTGGGGCCCCAAGCTGCCAAGACCACAACAACACCGCTGGAAGAAATTCTAAACTTGCCAAACTTCCCTTGACGTGGTTAGCCGCTATCCATCTTTTTCGCTCTTTTTCTGTTAGCCAGGAGGGGTGATTGGCGGCGAGGGAGGAGGGAGAAGAAGGGGAAGAGGGAAGTAGCGAGGGAGAAGAAGGGGAAGAGGGAAGTAGCGAGGGAAGAAAGTCAGGGAGTTGACGGGCGAGAGAGAAAGAAAAAAAGAACTGGAAGAAGGGAACATGTAAGAAGGCTAAGAAAGAAATTTTTACGTTTCAAAACAGTTTTTTTTAATACGTTCATTTACTTAAAACGTAAGCATTAATTTTGAGAGTAACGTGTTTGAAAAGCAAAAGAAGAAAAAAGAGAAGAGTGTAGTATTTTAAAAGTGCAGACAACTTGACACCCAGACTGCAGTGATTTTGGGACGAACAGATCGAAAATTATACATGTTATCAATTAAACTTTTTAAAGGAAAATTATTATATATATATACAAACATATATACAGTGATTTATAAGCGCTACACCAACAACACAAACATTTTACCTTTTGAACCATATGCTTTTTATTGAGACAACAACACAAGATTACAAGACAGAGGCGAGTAATGAAAGTACACAGGCCACAGGTACAGTACATGTAATCTGAAGTGTGCAAGAACAACAACACAAATGACAGGAAAGTAGGAGCAGCTAAGGAAATGGCAACTATCCAGGAACTCAGCTGCGGATTCTCTCTCTCTCTCTCTCTCTCTCTCTCTCTCTCTCCAAGCTCACTACGATAACGTCCCCTTTCCACTTTATTTCTGCCATCTTCAGACTCCTTTATTCAACCAAGTCAATCCCTCTCGTCTTTAAGAAACTACTGGAGGCTACGTTTACCTCCTTAAGCTTGAAAATCCACTGCTAAGCTGAATAAAATCGTCTTAGGGTGACAGGATTAAGATGAAAAAAATGTCCTTGGGCTGAAAGGGTTAAAAGCGATTGATAAAAATCCAAAAGCACATGTCAGTCTATAAAGACACACACACACACACACACACACACACACACACACACACACACACACACACACACACAGGAGAGAGAGAGAGAGAGAGAGAGAGAGAATAGCACATAAAGAAAGAAATAGCGACACAAAAATAATTTCGCTCAAAAAAAAAAAAAAAAAAAAAGAAAAGAAAAAAAAGACCAAAGTGCGGTGTAGTTTGATTTCGCCCTCCGCTATGCATGTAAAAATGGACAGTGTGCGAGGGAGAGAGGAGCAGAGAGTGACAGTCGCGGGAAACAGGAGATAGGCGGGTGTGGGGGAGAGGAGGGGAGGAAAGATAGGGAAGAGAGGGAGAGGGGGATGGGGAAGGAGATGTGGCGGGGAGGAAAGGCAGGGAACAGAGGGAGAAGAGGAAGGGGAAGGAGAGGTGGTGGGGAGGAAAGGTAAGGAAAAGTGGAAGAAGGGGAATGAGAAGGACAGGTGAGGATGGAGGGAGGGAGGGGAGGAAAGATGGGAAACAGAGGGGGAAGGGGATGGAAAGGTGGGAAGGACGGGTGGAAAGGTAGGAAACAGAGGGAGAAGAGGAAGGTGAGGCGGAGAGGGAGGGAAGGACTGGAGGAAAGGTAGGGAACAGTGGGAAAAGGAGAGGTGGAGATGGAGAGGAGGAGGGGAGGAAAGGTAAGGAAAAGAGGGGAAAAAGGGGGAAGGAAATGTCTGGACGCCTAGGAAGGGAGGAGAGAAGCAGAGATCGATGCAAGAAAAAACAGTACAAAGCAAGGATTAGATGGAACTATGGGAGGGTTGGGGATGGAAGGGAGGGGAGGAACGGTAGGGAAAAGAAGGAAAAAAGGTGAGGAGAAAGAAATATCAGGACGCAAAGGAAAGGTTTAAAGAAGGAGATAGAGCTGGGAAGAACAGGACAGGACAAGGAAGGGGAAACCAGGGCAGGGAAGGACAAAGGCAGGGCATGCAAGGAAAGACAAAACCAGGGCAAGGAAAGGAAGGACAAAGCCAGGGCAGGAACGCAGGACAAAAGCAATGTAAGGCAAGTCCGGCAGGGTGTGGCAGGGCATAGTGGGGCGGAAAATGGCAAGGGGTGAGTGTCGATGGCAAGGGAAGGGGAGAAAATATTGAATACCCCAATTACTGAGGCAGGCGGGCTAAACCTTTGATGTATCCAGCCAAACATTTCGCCTCTCTTTTTTTCCCCTTGGCCCGGAGGGGTTGGCTGGCTCCTGGTGTTGGCTGAGGTCCCGATAACACCACCACAACACCACTGCGTCACGGTATAACACACACACCTGCCAACACCATCAACGCACCACTCCGTCAGAATACAACACACCAGCAAATCTGATCATAACACCACTGCGTTATGGTATTACACACACACACACACACACATAACCGTCCCTACCATATGTGTACAGTTAGGCACAAAAGTCTGCCTAGTATTCCACTGCGTCAACGTCACACTTATGGCATATCCGTCACTTTCCTCCCTCACGTATTATATTAAAGAGAAATAACTACGGACAGAGAAATATACCAGCTCTGTAATATTACCCATCAGAGGAATGTAAGAAGTAGACAGTGAAATGTTAGGTTAGGGTATTGTCAGTGTTAGGTAAGAAAAGTTAACCTATATGGGTGCAGTAAGGTAAGGGAGAGTTAGGTTACATTAAGTTAGTCTGCCAGGTTAAGGTAAGGTAAGGTAAGGTTAGGTTAGGTTAGGTTAGGTTAGATCAGGTTAGACTGCCCTGGATTAGATCAAGTTAGAGCTTCCAGTAAATAAATAATAAACGAACATCCTGGGGGGAAAGAAATGTTAGCCCTCAATGCACACATGACCAACAATATGGAAACGCAGGTATGGGGAGAGGGTGAGGGTCGGAACAGCAATGAAGCGCTTGTTAAATAATTCCTCCTGAGGCCACGGTGCTTTCCTCAGTCGACCTGCAAGCAATTTATGAGGCAGGAGGCAAGGGGAAGGCTCACAACACTCAGCCATAGTAGCCTCTCTAAATTACTGATTGAGTCTTTATGCTGATGCAGATTGACCAATGTAACTTTCTTTTTTAACGTGTAAGGGATTTTATTGATACTGTATTCACGTGGTTTATTATATCAAGCGTGTATGTGTATCTGATTGTATGGGTCTGTTTATGTATACTTGGATGGAAGGATAGATGGATCGATAGACGGATGGGTGGTTAGATGGATAGACGGATGGATGGTTAGATGGATGGATGGATAGACATACATATAAATGGACTGATGGATGGATGGATAGGTGGCTATATGGCTGTAAACATGGATGGATGGATGGATGGACGGAAGGATGGCACCATTAAAACCCTTATGGTAGGAATAACTCTAGTATTCCAAATCCACCTAACGCCAGACGATTTTATTTAGCTAGGGCTAAGATATATGAGAAAGCTTGATAGTAGTGTTAATATTATCTTACATAAATAACACTTCAAGCCTATTAATACTAACCTCCCTTTTCCATCTTTACAGGTGAGTGCCCAGGTGAAACAGGTGTCTTAATCAGTATGGCGAAGCAGGTGAGCAAGGTGAGTTCTAACGGGAAATTCACCTCCCACCCAACTTAGTAATTTACATAACAGAAGGGTTTACTCATTTATTTATTTTTCATTTTCACATTTCTCCTCAGCTACGCAAAGACTTATTATCAGCGCCTGGTGGGAATGTGAAGCGTGTTCGGGATCTCATTTCCATTTCTCGATATCAGGGTTGAATTTACGAGAGGGGATCGAGAGAGTAAGCCCGCGTGAGGGAACGAGGTTTTATGCATGGGTGTATATCTGAAGTGGAATTACATTGGCCTGCGAGTTACATGCAAATTATTACCCTGAGAGTTTCTTGCACACTATCATACTGTTTGAGAGTTCGTGTTTACAGGGTTTGGGAGTTCGCGCATACTGTTACACTGCTTGAGAGTTCGTGCCTACTAAAACACTGCTTGACAATTCGTGCATACTAAAAAAAAACTGTCTGAGAGTTTGTGCATACTAAACTACTGCTTGAGAGTTCGTGCATACTAAAATATTGCTTGAGCGTTCGTGTATACTGGAGACTGGAAAGGGCATCTGTGTTTTTAGCGTAATAGTTTTGCAATACATTTTTCTTTCGTGTAAATTGAAGACCGGATCAATTTTGCTAACGCACGAAGTTTACGGTATATTTGTTCTTATGTACAGTTGGGAATGAAAGTTTGCCTACTATTTCACCTTTGCATGGTTTCATTTTCCTATTCTGACTACAATAACAGTGGATTAGTATTTTTTCTGCCCCTCTCGCCTGACTTTACCTCTTGGACTTCTCACACTCGTCTGACGGCACATATTCCTAAGCTGCGGGAGGAGTGGTATGTTTCTCTGCCCATAAATGCGTCTGAAAGGAAAGTGACGGACATGCCTTTTAAGTATGACGGAGAAAACTAGAAAATAAGACGAAAATAAGTCCCTGATTGTACCGTCCACTCAGCCCGAGAATTAACAGTGACGATACTAATAATGAAATCCAGTACCACACCAAACCTGAGCACAGTAAATAAAGACGAGCACAGCCATTCGTCCTTTCAAAGTTGTTCACTCTTAGCCTCATCTCCCCAGCAATCAATGTTTATGCCGTGGACCTGATCCCTGAGTGTAATATTCAACTCTTAAAATTCAGAATTGTGTGGGGTACATGCGAATTACAGAATACAGAGGAAGGCGGTTCTCCAGTATACTCCCATTACTGTTTTTTATAGTGCTTCAGTCATGTAGTTCCGGGTTTACAAGGTGGTTATATTTCATTAAGGTGTTCTGTAATAAAGGGCGGTGAAATATTACAAAGTGTTCTGTAACAAAGTGTGCTGGAATATAAGTAGGACAGTAAAAGTAAAGTTTCTCTAGTGATAATATTGTACTTAACTAGCCATCGTCTTCAAACCTATCAGCAAGAGGATAATGGTTTTTATGCATCATTCTTATAACAATCAAACATCTTTATTTAGTTTTTTTTGAGTCATGTGGTGAGGAAGGAGTTGAGCGACGATTGTACCAAGCCTTCCAGTGTGTAAAGTACGTACCTGTAACTAATGGTCCATATGAGGTTCACCTTTGCCTTGGAGGGCGAGTGATGGCCATGCTGACAAAGTACGAATGAGTGATGTACGAACCGCGACGCATGGGAAAGTTGAGGACGTAAATTTTCCCTTCTTCGTGCATCTATCAGACAGTGCCACTCAGCTAAGACATACTTTTAAGACTGGAGTGGCTAGGTACAGCTTTCTTCAACTCCCATCTGTGACGTATCGGTGAGTGGATTGATCAGGAAAGTTGCAAAAATATAATGAAAAAGACGTCACAGTACTGAAAAAGGATGCAGGTACATCTGGCATTGTTATTACACACACACACACACACACACACACACGTTTACCTCCCTTAAAAATCATGCATTCTATCAGGCGCGTGACTTCACTTACCACGCCACATAACTAACGCTCCTGTGTGTGTGTGTGTGTGTGTGTGTGTGTGTGTGTGTGTGTGTGTGTGTGTGTGTGTGTGTGTGTGTACCAATATATAAGTACCATGTGTATTTGTATATATATTTTTGCATGCATAAAACAACGACAAATTAAAAAAAAAAACACACACACACACACACACACACAATCACCAACACAACCCTCAAAAAAAAAAGGAAAAAAGAAAAAAAAAATCAAAAGCTTGCCATTACATTCACATTAAAGTCAGGGGGATTGATGCCACGGCTACATCAATGCCCCATCAATAACCTCAATTACCACCGTCCCCGCCCATCAATATTGCTAGGATGGGTAATTACAATAAGAGTAACTAGACTATTTTGTACAGCATCAATAGTAATAAATTCTGCTGTATGGTAATGTATTTTTGTCACTGTTCGTTGGTACTGTAGTCTCTCTCTCTCTCTCTCTCTTACTCGATTTCAGCTACTACCACCACCACAACTACCACTATCCCTCCACAAAGCAACCATCACCCCTACTACCACTACCACAATTCAGCACTCACCACCACAACAAAATCCATTCCCATCATTCAACAACCACCACCACTACACCTACCACAACTACCACCATTAAGCTACCACACCTACCACCATTCAGCTAACACAACCACCACCATTAGCCACACAGAGCAACCACTGTATCCCCCTATCGATTCCTAACACTCACACCACATTAGCTTCCTCGGTGATCATGTTTCACCTACCAACATTAACAACAACTACTACCACACGGGTTAAACTACCACTATTCACACTAGCACCACTATTACTACTACTACTACTATTACTGCTTCAACTCTTTGCACTACCACACTAAGCAACCACAATCTATACTACCACAACTCATACAAGATAACTCTTCACACTACTACCACTGACTACTACTACTACTACTACCACTATTTGCACGACCACAATAAGCTACCACAATCCATACTACCACCATTTACACTACACGACAACCACTATTCACACTACCACTACACACTACTACCATTCACCTCACACTCAGACTATTACTATCCACACTACCAAAATCATAATCCTCATCAATACGGACTCCCTCATCACCATTATCATCACTGTCATCACACCCCGCATCACCACCACAACTACCACAATCATCGTCCCCCTCTCAACCACCATCCAATTACCACCATCATAACTACCAACATTAATAGCCACACAATGTACTCTATTATCGTGCCCTCGCAACCAACATTCCAGCATCAATTATCACTATTCAAGCTACCACAATCAGCACTCAAATAACAACCACTATCATCATCATCATCATCATCATCATTATTATCATCATCATCATCATCATCATTATCATCAACTTCATCCCTACTACCATTCAGGCTCTGATCACCACTATTCAACTTCCACAATTAGCAACCACACAACAACCACTATCACCTACCTCCCTACCACCATCCCAACTACCAACATCAGCACCCAGACAATAACCACAATCACTTACCTCCCTACCACCATTCACACATCACCTACCACCATCCCAACTACCAACATTACCAGCCACACAACAACCACCACTCCCAAGAGCCCAGTACCACCATTCAACCACTAACTACCACTATCTCAACAACCACAATTACACGTCATTAAGCAAACTATTATCCTACCCTTATTATTACTACTCACTAATTACCACTATTCCAACCACCAACATTATCACCCTCACAACAACCACAATCATGATCCCCCCTACCACTATCACCACCATCAACCACCACCACCACCACAACAACAACCACCATCATCATACTTCCCTACTACCATTCACACACACACTGCAACTACCACCATCTCAACTACCAACATTAGCACCAGACAATGAACTCAATTATCCTGCCTTCGCTACCACCATTCATCAATTACCACTATTCAAGCCACCACAATTTTTACCCCGACAATAACCACCATCCACACGCCTACTACTACCACTCCCACCCCAACTACCAACATTAGCAGCCACATCATCATCATCATCATCATCATCATTATCATCATCATCATCATCATCAATCATCATCATCATCCCTCACTACTTCCACACGTCAACTACAACTACCAAACTACCAACATTAGCAACCACAACCACTACTATCCCAAAGAGCCCACTACCACTATTCAAGCTACCACAACTAGACACAATAACCACTATCACTTGCCCCCTGCCACCATTCAGACACCAACTACCACCATCCAAACTACCAACATCGACAGCCAGACAATAAACTTTATCACCGTCCCTCGCTACCACCATTCATGCATCAATTACCACTATCCAGTCTACCAACATTACCAGTCTCACAATTACTACCATCATCGTTCCTCCCTACCACCATTTGCATACCAATTACCACTCCAAGCTACCACAACTACCAGACATCATCCAATATTATCTACCTCCAGTAAACCATCAACTACTGCTACTACTACTACTACTACTACTACTACTACTAGGCTACTACTACTACTACCACAACCAAACAATATTAGCAACCATACAATAAACCACTACCACATGCCTCCTACCACTATCCCCACGTTAACAACAATCATCCCACCCACCACAACTATCAACACAACAACTACCACACTCATACACCTCCCTACCACCACCCAAACATCAAACCACCACCATCATCCACACAAACCACCACCACCACCATCCACACACAAACCACCACCACCACCACCACCATCCACACAAACAACCACCACCACCATCCACACAAACCACCACCACCACCATCCACACACAAACCACCACCACCACCACCATCCACACACAAACCACCACCACCACCACCATCCACACACAAACCACCACCATCCCAGCTACCACAATAATCAACCACACAATAACCAGCATCATCAAGCCAAGCCCACTACCACAATCGCCTCTTATCACCTCTCTGACTACCACAACAACCACTATCTCTCGAGGGATTTACAAAGTCTAGAAATGAGACTGATAAGATTGTGGTTGACGACCTTTGGGAGGGGGGAGAGGGGTGATTGGGAGTGATAACAGGGAGGGAGGGAGGGAGGGAGGGAGAAGAGGGAGGGAGGGAGGAAAGAAGGGAGGTGAGGGGAGAGGGGAAATTGGAGGAAAGAGGAGACCGGGTAGAGAGGAGGAAATTAAAGAGAGAAAAGGGTAGCCTGCGGGTGGGGGAGGGACGGGAGAGAAGAGGGAGGAAAGAAGAAAAGAGGAAAAGAATGGAAAGAAGAGAAAGGGGTTGAGAAACGGAAACGAGAAAAAAAAATACAGGAGAGAGAGAGAGAGAGAGAGAGAGAGAGAGAGAGAGAGAGAGAGAGAGAGAGAGAAACGAAAATTGTAAGAAAGAAGAGACGTAGAACCAGCGAAAGGGAGCGACGAGGGAGAGCAAGAGTGAGACAGGGAGACCGTGAAAATAGGGAGAAAGAAAAATAGAACGACCATATAAAGACACACACACAAAAAAAAGGAAGAGAAGAAAGGATGACAGGCCGAAGACAGATACAAGCAGCAAAGTGAGGAAGAATACAAAAAAATACAATATACTTATGTAATGATGGCAAACTGTTACATACACAACACAGACCTTAATATACTCTTTTGATATGCTCGAGATGATCAGCAAATACAAAAAAAAAAAACAGCATCCAAAAACGAAAAATATACATAAAAAAACATAAAATAATCCCTCCTTTATTATTCAAGCCTCGAAGCCAAACAGACCGACATGGATAAAGCGAGATATTTTGGCTGGAAATTCCGTTGGGTCAAAAATTAAGTGTGAAAATTAAGTGTGAAAATTAAGTGTGAATATTAAGTGTGAAAATTAAGTGTGAAAATTAAGTGTGAAAATTACGTATGAAAATTAAGTGTGAAAATTAAGTGTGAAAATTAAGTGTGAAAATTAAGTGTGAAAATTAAGTGTGAAAATTAAGTGTGAAAATTAAGTGTGAAAATTAAGTGTGAAAATTAAGTGTGAAAATTAAATATGAAAATTGTGAAAATTATGTATGCAAACTGAGTGAAAATTATGTATGAAAAAAATTATGCATGAAAATCTTGGCATATAATCAACGCTAATTCCGCGCAACACATCACCAGTCCTCTCTCTCTCTCTTTCTCTCTCTCTCCCTCTCCCTCTCTCTCTCTCTCTCTCTCTCTCTCTCTTTCATACAGACGCAAAAAAGTAATCAGTTGTTGTTTATTTGTTTTGTAAAGATAAATGGGAGTAAAGAAATTATTGTTATTAGTAAAGAAAGTATTTGTTTTGTAAAGAGAAAGGAAAGTGGAAATAAGTGGCAATAATTTAACACTGCCACACTTCTATAACACATTTAATTAAGATCGCCTTTGTTAATAAATAAATAAATAAATATAAGCTGTAGTCATTCGAATCGTAAGAGTTATTAATAATTATAAACACTCTCAGGTTTTTATATTTATTCAGAGATAATTAGCACTCAAAAAAAAAAAAAAAAAAAAAAAAAAAAGGAGGACTCCCGACCATGAGAGGGGCAGGGACATGAGGAACCATGGACATTAACCCCGTATTCTCGTCGGCTCAAGAATCTCCCTAACACCTCCTCCTAAGCGATTTATTTGACCTAATGCACCTTCCTCTCGTATGTTAAATAAATCCTTGAAACATCGAAATAATCCGCATACAGCAATACCAAAAAAATAAATCGCAAAGGAAGAGGTGTTAGGGAGCTTAACTACTTTCTTATCATGAAGCATTTTTTTTTTTTCTTAAAGGCGATCCACACAAGAAGAAAAGATATATAAAAAAAAAAGGGGGGATTCATTTTTCGTGAAGAAAGAGGATTCAGGGAAAGTGTATTGCTGAAGGTGATAGAGAGAGAGAATCAAGAGAAAAAGAGGGAAGAGAGGAGTGGAGGTATGAGGGAAGAAGGAAGTGAGGAAGGAAGGATAGAAGGATGAGAGGAAAGAAGGAATTAGACAAGACAAAATTGTGGAAGAAGGAAGGAAGGAAAGGAGGAAGGGATGGAAGAAGAAAAGAATAAATGAGGGAGGGAGGGAGGGAGGGAAGAGGGAAGTGAAGGAGGATGGAGAGATGAAGTTGGGGAGGAAAGAAGGACTTGAGGGAGGAAGGGAACAGGAAAAAAGGGAGGGTAACTTCACGATATTTCTCATTAGGCCCAAAGAGAAGCAGGAAGGAGTGAGGGAGGCGGGAGGGAAGTAGAAAAGAAAGATGGAAGTGAGGGAAGAAGGAAGAAAGAAAGGAGAAAGAGAGGGAGGAGGGAAGGAGGGAGGGGGAAGGGAAGTAGAAAGGCAAGAACGAAGTGAGGGAAGGAGGAAGAAAGGAAGGAAAAAGTGAGGGAGAAAAGAAAGAAAGATGAAAGAAGGAGAGAATCAGGGATAGAGCCTTCCTACAGTATAATATCTACTAGGGCGTGGCGTTAAAGAAGAAAAGAAGGAAGAAAGGATGGAGGAACGAATGAAAAAAGGAAAAAGAACGAAAGGGAGAAAGGGAAGGATGGAAGAAATGAACAGAAGTGCAGTGAAAGAAGCAAGGATGGAAGGAAGGAAAGGAAGGAAGGAAAGAAGGAAGAAGGAAGTAGATGATGTTACCTATATTACTCGTTAAGGTGATGGCGTGTTGATAATTTGCCCAGAGGGGGATATTACGTGGAGGGAAGGTAGGGCACAGGTAGGGTAGATTGGGAAGGTAGGGCAAAGGTAGGGTAGATACGGAAGGTAGGGTACAGGTAGGGTAGATCAGGAAGGTAGGGCACAGGTGTGGTAGAGAGAGAGGGTAGGGCACAGGTAGGGCGGATAGGGAAGGTAGGGCACAGGTAAGGTACATAGGAAAGGTAGGGCAAAGGTAAGGTAGATAGGGAATGTAGGGCACAGGTAGGGTCCATAGGGAAGGTAGGGCACAGGTCGGTTAGTAGGAAGGTAGGGCACAGGTAGGGTACATAGGGAAGGTAGGGCACAGGTAGGGTACATAGGGAAGGTATGGCACAGGTAGGGTACATAGGGAAGGTAGGGCACAGGTAGGGTACATAGGGAAGGTAGGGCAAAGGTAGGGTATATAGGGAAGGTAGGGCACAGGCAGGGTACATAGGGAAGGTAGGGCACAGGTAGGGTACATAGGGAAGGTAGGGCACAGGTAGAGTACATAGGGAAGGTAGGGCACAGGTAGGGTATATAGGGAAGGTAGGGCACAGGTAGGGTACATAGGGAAGGTAGGGCACAGGTCGGTTAGTAGGAAGGTAGGGCACAGGTAGGGTACATAGGGAAGGTAGGGCACAGGTAGGGTACATAGGGAAGGTAGGGTGGATGAGAGAGAAGGGATGATCAAGAAGAGTAATGGAAACACCTTAGAGGATATAACGATGGGCGAGAAGACACACTGAGAGATGGAGGAAGAGGGGAAGAGAAGAATAATTGAGCGGAAGAGGGAGATAATTACGTAAGATAAATGACACACACACACACACACACACACACACACACACACACACACACACACACACACACACGATAAAGCAAAACAAGATAAAGGCTATGAGCAGAGGGACCAGAGAATAACACAAAACAAAAATGATGGACAGTATCTTGTAATATGAAACAAAGTGAACAAAGGGATGGAGGGAAAGCAAAGGGTAGGAAGGAGGAGGGGAGGGGGAAGAGGTAAGGGGAGGAAAGGTGACAAGAAGAGGGGAGAAGAGAGAAGAAAGAAGAGGAAAGGAGAGAAGAAAAGAGAGATGAGGAGAAGCCACGAGACGAGAAGAGAGGAAAATAGCGGAAAGAAGACAGAAGAAAAATGGCAAAGAGATAGAAGAGAGGAACCTAAAAAGAAAGGCGAAGAGAGAGAAGAGAAAAAGAGAGGAGATGACGGCGGTTGAAGAGAGAATGACGTGTGTGTCTCATTACAGCCAGTTCATTTTTGGCCTCTCTCTCTCTCTCTCTCTCTCTCTCTCTCTCTCTCTCTCTTTTTCTCTCTCTCTCTCTCTCTCTCATTTGTTCATTCAGTTTTACTCCTTATTTCCTCCTTTTGTTTTTTTCCTTTTATTTACTGCTTCTTTTACAACCCCAAACACCACCATCATAGTCACCACTACATCACCACCACTACGGGCACCATCATCATTACCACAAGCACCATCATCACTACCCCAACCACCACCACAGTCACCATCATCACCATCACCATTACTCCTTCCACCATCACCATCATCACTACTATACTCCGCTCAATTTAGGCGTAAAATTGCCATGTCTCCATCCAGAGTGTTTGAGCTATAGTAAGAGATGAACACAAGAATATGGTGCTAGTCACGAAGAAGTGCTGATGGAAAAAGGACGTAAAGGGACGAAAATCACTGACATGTTATAGTGAAGGAAATAAGCACCACCACTATCACCACCACAACCACTACCACCACTACCACTACCACCACTACCACCACCACAACCACTACCACCCACTACCACTACCACCACCACTACCACTAACCTACCATATACCTGACCCCTTATCCCCTTCGGTTCGAGGACGTATCTTCTGTTCTTGCAATCTCCAGACGATTTTCCTCAGCTTGGGGGAGACTTTAGGGAATGGAGGGGTTATATGCAGCCTAATTCTCACCACAGCATAGTTGGGGAAATTTGCTGAATAAAATCGTCTGGTGGGGGTGTAATTCAAACGAGGTCATCGGTGTGAACAGCATAACCAGTCCTACCAATACCTACCACTACTACCAATACCTACCACTACTACCAATACCTACCACTACTACCAATACCTACCACTACTACCACTAACTACCACTACTACCAATAACTACTACTGTAATTATACATGGACGGCAAAGGCACATTAATTGCTGTATAAACACGAGGAAATTCTCTCTCTCTCTCTCTCTCTCTCTCTCTCTCATGCAAATAAGTTCAGTTACAGCACCATGGCTCTCCCTTTCTCTCTCTCTCTCTCTCTCTCTCACACACACACACACACACACACACACATACATTAACCTCCCTTATATATACAAAGAATTTGTCTATCAGCTGAAAATTATCACACATCCGTCTCAGCTTCGGCCCTCTCTCTCTCTCTCTCTTTCTCTCTCATATATTTTAAAGTGAAAAATGTCGAAGTAATTTACATGGCAGTCAACCTAAATAACTCTTTACACATACACACACACACACACACACACACACACACACACACACACACACAAACACACACACACACACACACACACACACACACACACACACATACGCCTCTTTCTCTCTCTCTCTCTCTCTCTCTCTCTCCCAGAATACACGTAAAAACGCTCACCACCCCATCAATCTTCCTCTCATTCTCCCGCACGCACCCACGCACTCTCGCACGCAATCACTTTCTATAAGCGCACAGGATGAAACTGACAGCAAGAAAATGGAATTGAGAGAGAGAGGCGGATAAGACAGACAGGGAGAGACAGAACGATAGACAGGATGCGAGAAGGCGAAGAGGAGTGGGAGAGTTGGAAAATATTAGAGAGAGAGAGAGAGAGAGAGAGAGAGAGTCTTTTTCTAGTTCATTTTTCCTTCTAAACGATCTTGGTCGAATTAGAAAAGGCCTCTCGTACTGAAAGGGTTAATGAGGGCTGTATCTAAGCCCTTCAGGTAGAATAGTCTCACCTGTAACTAAGAAATTCGTCTGGAAATAAGGATAAACTACAATAATAATAATAATAATAATACTGGTAATAATAACAATAATGATGATGATGATGATGATAACTCTGGTACTTAAATAATCACACACACACACACACACACACACACACACACACACACACAAAATATTAAAAAGTAATGAGAGTAGTTGCACAAAAAGCCACAAAAACTCTTAAGAGTAACAAGAGTGGTTGCGTAAGATGACCCACAAAAGATCTTAAGAAGTAGCCATTGCGTAGACGTCTTAGGAGTGGTTTTCCGCACACACTTACGCACGCTCCTCCCTCTCCCCCCACCCACCCCCACTTTCTTTCTGAACCCCCCTCTCTCTCCCCCTCCCCCACCCCACCCCCATCTTCTTTTGAACCCCCACCCCCTCCCCTACCGCCTCACTTCCCTTCTGAACCCCCCCTCCCTCCCCTCCATCTTCCTTGTGACTCCCCCCCCTCTCCCAAGATCCCCCTCCCTCCCCCCACCCTCTTCAGAGTGAACAGCCTAAAAGTAGATGGAAAAATGCGACCCGGAAGAAGTGTGTGTGTGTGTGTGTGTGTGTGTGTGTGTGTGTGTGTGTGTGTGTGTGTGTGTGTGTGTGTGTGTGTGTGTGTGTGTGTGTGTGTGTGCCTTTTATACAACTATTCCCGTTACCTTAAGCAAATGCTCTCGTTACTTTCAAGACGTTCTTCTGTATTTTTAACACAACTACTCTCATTACGTTTAAGAAATTTCGTTTTTTTTTTTTTTTACAATTATTTTCACAACGCGTGTTTTTCTATACCATTTCCCTCACTGGCTTTAAGATATTTTACTGACTTTCCTTTCACATTCACTAATCCTACCTTCACATTCATTAATCCTACCTTCACATTCACTAATCCTACCTTCGTCTTCCACTAACTCTCCACAACTCTCCATCACTGCTATTAATCTCTGACCACTACTACTACTACTACTGTTATGACTACTAAACCTACTATAATCACTGCTACCATTCTACCACTAACTGCTGCCACTACTACTACCACTCGTCCCTTCTTCTTCTTCTTCTTTTTCTTCCTTTTCCTCCTCCTCCTCTTCCTCTTGTTCTTCTTTTTCTTGCACTAACCCTCCACAACCTCCACCAACACATCTACATATCTAAGAGTCACGATCTGTCTTCATATTCCTCCTCCTCCTCCTCCTCCTCCTCCTCCTCCTCCTCTTCTTCTTCTTCTTCTTCTTCTTCTCCTCCTACATCCTCTTTTTCTTCTTCTTCTACTAACCCGCCACAACCACCACCACTACTAATCTTAGAGTAGTCCCAGAGTTTACTTTTCACCCCAGCCACCGCGGTAACCAAACAGGTGCTGGATCCAGAGGCGAGAAGATTATGAAGAGCAAACATATTTTCACAGTCCACACACACACACACACACACACACACACACACACACACACACACACACACACACACACACACTCACACAGAGAGAGAGAGTGTGTGTGTGTGTGTAGCAGGTGGAGATCAGGTGAGAAGGAAAGACGGAAGGTGTTTGAAAGTTGGAAATACCTAAATGACTCTCTCTCTCTCTCTCTCTCTCTCATCAGAAGTTCATTAAAAAGTAGCGACGGGACGGATATTACCTCGTAGGAACCAAGTCAGGTAAATGGCTTTCAGAAGTTTACCTGGATTAAATGACCCACCTTGATTAACTCACCTGGCATTGTGTAGCCCAGGTACGACGTAAATTAATATACCCACAGCTGTACAATTCCTACCTCATAAATAAACATGGTGTAGAGTCGCATCAAAATTAAAAATGGGTTTGTAATCATCTCTGGAAAAAATTTAACACACCTTTTTCTTAGAAGCTGATCTTTAATATTTTCCTTACTTGGTAGATTTTCTGTACTCTGTTTATACTTTGATTACTTTGATTAATAAAGAAATAGGTGTCCATACAATAGGTTATGGAAGGTGTATGAGCGAGCATGGTTGAAGTTTTGGTCTACTTTCGGCTATATTTGGCTTGCGGGGGGAGGGAGAGGATGTGGTATTTCTGGAAGACAGTTTTCCATGAGAGTTTCAGAATGGTATACTATGACAGGCTTGGTTCAACAGCCGAGGAAAAAATGAAATTCTCTCTCTCTCTCTCTCTTTCTCTCTGCACACACACACACACACACACACACATCAGTATCACATCAAGAAGCAGCCGAATCACACTTCATTCCACAGTCACTATTGGATACATCTGTTTTTAAATCCTTGAATACGATTACGCGTCTATTTCTTTCACTCTTCCCATCACTGGACTCATTTTTATTCCCCTTAGAAGACACTTTTCAAACTACTTCCATTCAGCAAGTCTCCCCAAAAATAAATTAAGAAGTCGACAGGTCAGACGAATAAATAAAGGCTTCGCTGGATTTATTAAATATAACATATTGAATCCTATGACTTTATTCTGCCACCAGACGATTTTATTCACCTTAGGGACAGGTTTCTAGTAGTGAGGGAGTTAATGAAGGCTGTATCTATGTCCCTCGATTAGAAAAGTGTCTCCTAAGCTCCGTATATTCGTCTAAGGCTGCGGCAACTAGTAAAAGAATATAGAATGTCACAAGAATGGTTTACAGAATAAAACTCTACGGGATCAGCAACCCACATTTCACTTACTGCCATACAGGAATCTCGCGTATTAACCTCTGTTCATAGGTCAGTTCTCCTTCCTTTTTTTAATTCTACGGGATTCACTACCCACATTTCACTTACTCCCTGCGCAACTATAAGCCTTTTACTCTAAATTGGACTCAGATTTCCAACTCTCCACTGGAATCCTGAGTTGCAAATATTTCAACAGTAGAATAAGATGACGGTCACCAGGACGTTCTATGGAAAGGATGCGGAGCCACGAAGGGACCAAAATGTGGACCAGGTTAAGGTGACAGAACTACAACTCTACTCCCACCCCATGGTCTGCATTCTTGTAGGTTCAGAAGGCTCCCTAATTCCTCTCCGTAAGTGAATTATTTTGTTTATTAGACATTACTTATCGTCTATTACTTAAATCATTCTAGTATCGCCATACTCAGCATACGTGTGACACAAAGTGATAATAACAAGCCGGATCCAAAAATAAATCGCTCAGTAAGAGGCGCAGCGGAGTCTTACTGAACTTGAATAAGGACCTATTTCTCGGTCCCCTGGTCTGCCTCTTCTCAAGTCAGAATACGGCAAAGTTTTGATAAGCCCGGGACTGCATAAAACGTAGTAGTAGTTGTAGTAGTAACAAGAAGAAATAGTAAAAGAAGTAGGAGTTGCAGCAGTAGCAGAGGTAGTAGTAGTAGTAGTAGTAGTAGTAGTAGTAGTAGTAGTAGTAGTAAACAACCCGAAGCAGGAAAATGTGTGCAAACTTTCTCAAACTTTCCTCAAAAGTACAGAGACTTACTTTACCAGGAAGTCGTAGAGAGAGAGGAAATGAGGGAAGGGGGTAGGGAGAAGGGTGGGGGGAGAGGTGAGGAAGGGGGGTTAGGGGAGGGGGGGCTGGGTGTTGGGGAAAGAGGATAGGGGGTAAAGGGAAGTAGGTGACGGGGGAGGGGGAAGAGACCACCACCACTTCCTTCCACCTCCACCACCACTTCCTCCACCTCCACCACCATTTCCCTCCACCTCCACCACCACTTCCCTCCACCTCCACAACCACAGGCGGTGCTGAGCATGCCAAGTGAGGCTGCACAGTGCTCAATCTGGCTCTTGCTGAAACTTTGGGACGTGGAGTGCTGGGCCTGTCAACTTCACTCTTACTCTTGTTCTTACACACACACACACACACACACACACACACACTTCTCTCTCTCCCTCTCCGTGTGTGTGTGTGTGTGTGTGTGTGTGTGTGTGTGTGTGTGTGTGTGTGTGTGTGTGTGTGTGTGTGTGTGTGTGTGTGTGTGTGTGCGTTCACCCCTGCATCATATTATCCCTGACTCTCATATCGTCCAAAAATCCATTCTTATTTTTTAACCACAAAACTCTACGGCCGAAAAACTCCACGCTCTATGAATGCACACAAGGCTATCCAATGCTTTCCCCTTCCCCTTCCACCAAATCCACTTCATTTCCACTTTTTCCCTCCACACAATCCATCAATCAAACTTCTCCCATTCTCTCTGCCTCCCCTAGTCTTGCTCCATTGCCCAGGGGTCGCTCAGTTAAGGGCGGTGACTGGGGAATTTGGGGGCTAGGGAGGGGGGATTGGGAGCTGGGGCGATTGGGTAGGGATGGAGGGAGGGGGAAGATGATGGGGGAGGAGGTTGGGGGATCGAAGGAGGGTAGGGGAACAAGGTGTGGGGAGGGGATGTTGGGGAAAATGAAGGTGAGGTGGGGGGGATTGGGTAAGGATGGAGGGAAGGGGAAAATGATGGGGGATGAGGTTGGGGGATCGAAGGAGGATGTTGTAGAAAATGAAGGTGAGGTGGGGGAACGCAGCGGGGAAGTGAAAGATGGAAGGGAAAAGAGGTATCAAGGGGGAAGGAGGTGGAGATGAGGAAGAGGGTGGCGGGTGGAGGTGGTGAGGTGGAGATGGGGAGAGTAAGGAGGTGGGAGAGGGGGAGGAGATAGGGGTAGAAGAATGGACATGGAGAGGAGAAGGGAGGAGCAAGAGGGAGGGGAAGGAGGTGGGTGGTGGGTGGGAAGTACTGACATGGGGGTGGGTGGGGATGCGGGCTAGGTAATGGGTGTTTTATGCCATTAAGGAGCAACCTGGTTAATGGGTTGTGGTGTTGAGGGATGTGTAGGAGCGGCAAAAAGGTGACAAAATTAGCCATATTGGATGAGAGGACAGGTGAGGCCAGGTACGCAGGTGAGATGGGGACAGGTGGGAGGGGGTGGGAGGGACCAGAGTGAAGGAAAATGAGAGAAAGCAAAGGTACGTGAGGGAAAGTGAATGTAAGAGAGAGAGAGAGAGAGAGAGAGAGAGAGAGAGGCGACGTGAATAGGCCACTCCCTTTTCTTCCTTCCTTCATCCCTAGGCTATTCACGTCGCCTCTCTCTCTCTCTCTCTCTCTCTCTCTCTCTCTCTCACACACACACACACACATTTCCCCAACCTTACCTTTCTCCATTTTCCCCTCCAGCGTTTCCACAGCAACCTCGACTTCCCTCCTAGCATTTATTTTTTTGTGCATTCTCGTTTCCCCCCCCCCTCTCACATATATGCCTCCATCTTTTTCCTCTTTTATCTTCCTCCATTATTTACCCCTCTCACAAATGCCATCATCTTACCTTCCTCTCCCTCATTACTTCCTTCTGCACATTTCTTACAAACACTGACTTCCTCTTCTCTCTCATTCCTAACCTCTCCTCCGTTCTTGCAAAATTTTCCTTTACTCTTTCGTAATTTTCCTTCACCAGTTTCCCACAATCTCTGTTTTATTTCTCGTCTCCCATAGCTACACCCTCCCCTTCCTTCTCTCTCCCATACACCCTCCCCTTCCTTCTCTCTCCCATTCCTAACATTCTCTCTCTTCTTGCTCAATTTCCTTTCCTTCTCTCTCACAATCTTTCCCCTTCCTTTTCTTTCTTTACTTTTATTTATTCATTTATTCGTCTTCCATAGCAACCCCCACCTCCTCTTCTCCTACGGTGTCTTCTTTTTTATGTAACTTTTCCAATACAGCTGTTTTCCCTCACTAAATTTTTTTCCCATTTAGCCACCTCACCTCTCTCTCTTCCAGTCTATCCCTCTTACTTTTTCCCTTCTATTTTTTCCCCTTTTCCCTTCCCATAGCGACCACAGCCTCCTCCTCACAATAATGTTTTTTTTTTTAATAATCCTTCAGGGAATTTATTTATTTTTTTTTTTTTCCAGATGCTCTGTCTGTCTGTCTGTCTCTGTCTCTGTCTCTCTCTCTCTCTCTCCTTCCAGAACATACTTTTCCTCTTTCCTTTCTTTCTCTAATTTCCTCTACCTACACCTCTCATCTAAATTCTTTTTTTTGTCTCTCTCCCAAATCTCAAATTCTCCTTCTTTTCTCCATCTCATCTCATTTTCTTTCCTTCCCTCCAATCACACTTTTTCCTCCTCTCTCCATTCTTTCTGCTAAACTTCTCTACATTTCTCACATCTTCCCCACTCTCCCTAACCTATATTTGTCTTTCCCCTACTTCATTTTTCTTTCTTCATCCCCTACCTCCTCATTTTCGTTCCTCTCTTTCATTTATCTCTCTATCTCTATTTCCACCTACTTCACTCTCTCCAGTCTGTATTTTTTGTTCCTCTGCTTCGCTCTCTCCTCCTACCTCTAACCTCTCTCCTTCGTCCTTTCCCTACCAATCCCTAGTTTGCTCCACGAAAGGATAAAATTGGTCAGTACGTGGATGAGCACATACTTTCACACTTCCTTTCTCACAAATGGGCGAGACAGAGCTGGATACTGTTCAAAGATTTGTTTATACATTATCAAACCTAATTTTTTCTCCTCTCTAACATGGAAAATATTCAACACGACTGTCAATCTTTTCTCTGTTTCTCTACCCTACCTTTAACTCTACCAAAACCTTGCCTTCTCTTTCTTCTTCCACATCTTTTCCCCTGCTTTCGCTCCCTCCTCCTTTCTCTCTTTCCTTCCTCCTCCCTCCTTCCCCTCCCAGCACCCTGACTGTACCTCTGCCATACTATTCATCCTTTTCACCACTTTCCTCCAGCAGAACTCTATTACATTTTTCGTACCTACTACTGCTACTACTACTAGTACTACAACTACTACTAATACTATACTCTCTCTCTCTCTCTCTCTCTCTCTCTATACACGAGTATATATGCTCTCCTTCTCTCGCCAAATTCCCCTACGGTACCTCCAACTACTTTCCTCCTCCTTTCTCCAGGTTCCCGTTCCAAAACTTGGCCACATTTCTCCTACCTACTACACTCTCCCTACGACTTTTCCTCTCCATCTCGCTCTTTTCTCTCCCTCCTCCTCCTCTCCCTCTTTTCTTGCCTTCCCTCCTCCTCCTCCGTGTCCAGTGCACAGAGGGACCATCAGCTTCAATCGCGACATAATGGAGGTGCCGGATGTAGAGGCTCTCTGGCCTTTCTGCCGGGCTGGTCACTACCTTTCCTTTTACCTCACTTACCTATTCACTTTCTCTCTCTCTCTCTCTCTCTCTCTCTCTCTCACACACACACACACACACACACACACACACACACACACACACACACACACACCCTGCTACCTGGTCGTGTTCAGTATGCGTACACACCTGGCGTAATATCAATCCCACAGTCCGAAGGTAAGCTGGATTAGGCTGTTTTTCCCTGTAAAGATTGGCCATGTGTGTGTGTGTGTGTGTGTGTGTGTGTGTGTGTGTGTGTGTGTGTGTGTGTGTGTGTGTGTGTGTGTGTGTGTGTGTGCCATTCCTCCACGTTCAGCGCTGAGTTATAACCAGAGATAAGCACGAGAATACAGCGCTAGTCACGAAGATGTGCTATGGAATGGATGTAGAACCGTCGTATTGGTGCTAGTCACGAAGAAGTGCTATGTAAAGGATGTAGAGCCGTGGCATTGTCTTTCTGGCACGTGAAATAAGCTGCTAAAGGACGAAAAAAATTTGGCCAAGGTAAAATGAATTAACTATATGTACGGTTAGCCTGCATCCCATATTATTTGGTGCAGTTAGCAACCACATGTTTCAGCCTAGTCACCCGCATCCGAAATCGTCAAAATCAGGGACCTTGCTTTCCACGGAACGGTTGAGTGATTAAGCATACGTCCATTATTTAACTGGGTGATTACCTATAGCCTTCATTAACCACTACTGAAAGGGCCAAGGTTCATGTTTTCATCCGTTAGAGGTAACTCCCTAACACCTATTCCTTGGCGATTTAGTTTTGGATATGGGTGGTCAATATCCTTTTGTAATTATTTATAAAGAGTACGGTGATATTAGAAGGATTTATATAGCACAGAAAAGGATGGTATGCTGTAATAAACAAAATAAATCGCTTAGGAAAGGGTGTTAGGGAGTTTCCTCAACCGACGAGAATAAGGGCGCTTGATACAAATATAGATACAGGGAAGCACAAAAGTTTCCTTACTGGTAAAAAAAAAAAATACTACCCGTCGTTCCTTTACTACCTCAACGGAAGAACTGACTAGGGGCTGGCAAATGTATCTTGTTGAGGGGGATGTGATAAATGTTTGGGAAGGGAGGGGAAGGCAGGGTGAAAGAGATGAAGCGAAAGGGAGCACGAAGGAAGGGGAGGGAGAGAGTGAAGGAAGGTGGGCAAGGAAAGGACGAGGTGGGTAAAGAGAAGGAAGGAAGGCAGGAAGTGAGGGAAGGGAGTCAGGAAATGACGGAAGTGGGGGTAGGATGGGAGGGAGGGAGATGAGGAGGGCAGGAAGGGAGGGAGAGGGATGGGAGGGAAGAGAGGCAGAAACTGAAGGGAGGGAAGCAGTTAGGAGAGCAAAGAAAGACAGGAAGGGGGAAGAAAAGCATGAATAGTGGGAGGAGAGAAGCACGAATGGTAGGAGGAAGACGAGCAGAAAGGGAGGGAGGAAGAAGAGCAGGACGGGAGGGAGGAAGAAGAGTAGGAAGGGAGGGAAGAAGAAGGGCAGGAAGGGAGGAGAAAGGAAGAAGGGCAGGAAGGGAGGAGAAAGGAAGAAGGGCAGGAAGGGAGGAGAAAGGAAGAAGGGCAGGAAGGGAGGAGAAAGGAAGAAGGGCAGGAAGGGAGGACAAAGGAAGAAGGGCAGGATGGGAAGTAGGCAGGTGGGTCAGGTACGCGAAGGTGCAAGGGGAGGCGTATGCAAATGAGGCGTCGAGACTGGTGTGGGTTACGTAACATCATTATGAATCACAGGGTTAGCGAGCCAGTCCTGGTAAGCTGGGTACATTCTGAACTATGAACCTATTTTACGTCGTCACAAATACACCAACACAAAGGTAAATTAAAGGTGAGTAAATTAAAGGTGTTTCAGGGCAGGTAAATTACAACAGATTATCCACATTTTCTAAACAGAGCAAGACTGATATACTCAAAGGAAAGGCGATTAATAATATAACCAGTTATATTTCATCCTAACACTGAAATCTGTTAAAGGGAAAAGGGAGGGATTTGCTCGATTATATATCAACACTGCAGGAGGAAAATAAAATATGCTTCAATATATATGTAAGCAGATCCCATTCCATAATCCAAATTTGCAAAACGGAGGAAGGGCAGACTCGAAAAAAAAAATCATTACAGTCCGTAAACCAAAATAAATATATAAATAAATAAATAAATAAATCCAGCTGTCAATAAAACCGTGGAGAAAGCACGAACAAGGCCATCAAGTAGGTCATTAACAAAGCAATTAAACACAGCGACTAATTTACGAGCTTACACTATGGAGAGAGAGAGAGAGAGAGAGAGAAACGCGGAGGGGGGGGGGAATCAAATCCAACTAAGCGTACCTCATTACACCCAGGATCCGGTCATGAAGGGGGCAAATGAAGGCGGTGGGATGAAAATGGGCGTGTGGCCATTCCGGATAACGATGAGCGATGGGGAGGGGAGCTGGTGGGGAGGGGAGCTGATGGGGGAGGGGAGGCGGTGGGGGAGGGGAGCCGGTGGGGGAGGGGAGCTACTGGGGACGTCATAGGTGGGGGTGGCCAGGTATTTTGATTAACAGGTGGGGCGTCTTCACAGGTAAGGGAGGCCAGGTGTTCTGATTAATTAACAGGCCCGTGCATTAACGAGCAGGTGATGGGAAAGGTGATGGAGAGTTACAGGTAGGGATGGAAGAGAAGGGGGAATAGGCAGGAGAAGGGGGAAATGGGGGAGATGGGAAAGGGAAGGGGGAAGTTGGGAGAGGAAGGGGGAAGTTGGGAGAGGTATGGGGAGTTATAGGTAGGGGAAAAGGGGGGGATTACATGATGAGGTAAAAGGAAGGAGGCTACAGGCAGGGGACAAGGGGAAGAAGGGAGGGGAAGGAGGGATAGGTAAGGAAAAGGCAGGGGAAGAAGGGTGGAGCAAGGGTGGGGCAGATAGGGAGGGTCAGCATGATTAAGGGTAGGCAAGGTAGGAAGAGAGGAGTAAAGGTAGGGGAAGGGGCAGGGGGAAGAGGACAGGGTATGTTGGGAGGAGAGGGGAAAGGTAGGAGGGGAAAGGAAGGAAGGGAGTGGAGCTACTGGAGAGAGGGAAAACAAAAAAGGATTAAGAGAGAGAGAGAGAGAGAGAGAGAGAGAGAGAGAGGAAATGGATTACTAGAGAGATGACAGGTAATGAGACTATCAGAGAGCGAAAATATGGTTAATGAAAAAGAGAGAAAGAGAGAAGATACGAGGTGTGAAGAGAGGTAAAGAGCAAGGGAGAATAACCAAGGGATTAATATGGCGAAGGGATTAAACTGAAGGCAAAGAGAGGAGTACTAAAATAAAATGTGGGATTATGGTGGAGGGTGGCGGAGAGAGGACACCATAGAAGTGGAGGAGATGTGGAGAAAATGAGGAACTTACAGGAGGAGGAGATGAGGGAGAGGAAATGAGGGGTTATGAGAGATGGGGAGAAGATGAAAAAATTAAAGTGGAAGAGATGAGAAGATGAACTTAAAAGGGGAGACATGAGGAGATGAGGGAGTTTTGAGAGATGAAGTGGAGACGAGAAACTTAAAAGAGATGAGGAGAGGAGGAGGGACTTAAAGGGAGAGAGGACATGACAGAAGATGAGGGAGTTAAGTGAAGAGTACTTATAAACGCTTATTTAACCTCCTCTTCCTTATTACGGGTCTACTTAAGTGTTTTATCTTGGTTGGAGGAAAGTGGTGATGAGGCAGAAGGGGGGGGGGAGAGAGAGAGAGAGAGAGAGAGATAGTAGTAGTAGTAGTAGTAGTAGTAGCTGTTGTTGTTGTTGTTGCTGTAATGTGGCATGCAGGCCAATCACACCCACTAACAACAGACTTTTTATAACTACCCCTTTAAAGTTACGGACTAGTCTTGCCCTTCGCTAGTCAACTTCTAACCACTTCACCCTTACTATTTACCACATTCAGCTAAGTTCAGACGATTTCGCTCAGCTAAAGAGAGAATTTTCAGACGATTTTGTGCAGCTGAGATAGCCTAATTTTCAGACGATTTTGTTCAGCTAAAAAGAGAATTTTCTGACGATTTTGTTCTGCTGAGAAGAGAAAATTCAGACGATATTCTTCAGCTAAGGAGATAATTTTCAGACGATTTTTCCAGCCTAGGAGAATTTTCAGATTATTTTGTTCGGCTAAGGGTAATTTTCAGACGATTTTGTTCAGCTAAAGGGAGCATTTTCAGACGATTTTGTTCAGCTGAGGAGATAATTTTTCAGACGATTTCGCTCAGCTAAGGATCATTTTCAGACGATTTTGTTCAGCTAAAGATAATTTTCAGACGATTTTGTTCAGCTAAAGATCATTTTCAGACGATTGTGTTCAGCCAAGGAGATAAATTTCAGACGATTTTGTTCAGCTTGATACTACTTTTCTAACTGGAGAGGGTTTGATACGCCCTTTATCAACCCCTTCAGTACAAGGTGTGTGTCCTAGGCTGTGTAAAAGCGTCTGGAGGTAGCAAGAATACACTAAAGAAATACGCTGTGGGAACTAAGGGGTTAAGGATAGGAGTGGGAGAGGGTAGGACATTATATCTGTGACAAGGATAGTGGTGGAGGGACGGGAGGGGGGAGGGACTGAGAGGGAGAGGGGAGGGGGGAGGGACTGAGAGGGAGGGGAGGGGAGGGGAGAGGAGAGACTGATGATTGGATGGGTGAGGCGCGTGACAGGTAATGTGGTTAGGCGTCAAGGTGGATGGACAGGATGATGGATAGATGGAGGAGGAAAGATAGACAGATAGGCAGACTAAGAAATTGATTGACTGATACACACATACGAAAATAGGTATACAGAATTACACATACAGGTAGACAGACAGGTAAAAATACAGGAGGTAGATGAAGATGGATATGAATAGGCAGACTGACTAACTGATACATACATACATACATACATACGCAAATAAGTAAACAGAAAAACTCATCATTTGAAACGGCTATAACTTGTCTCACTGGATCGGAACTATTCTCACGGGGCCATGAGAATAGTTCCGGCCCTGATATAACGAAGGGTTCTTGTTCGATTTTATGATCAAAGGCACAACGAAAGACCAGTACAGGTGAAAAGGTGGACATATGGACAGACAGGTGAAGACAGACTGGCTTACATACAGACAGACAGACACACACACACAAACAGACAGGCAGAGACATATACAGAGACAAATGACCAGCCGGACAGGGAAACAGCCAAACAGACAGACAGACAGACAGAGAGAATTAAAGTGCCATATAACGAAAATCGAAAAAAAAAAAATCAAAAGAATAACATAGAGAAGCAGCAAAACAACGCGAACATATCAAAAAAAAAAAAAAAAAAAAATCAAGAATGCTCCCAAAAAAATAGAGATGAGCAAAAATGATACTCAAAAAGGCCACAGAAATAACAAAAAGAAAAAAGACTCGAAAATCCAAAAACAATCGAAGATAAACAGATATACATGAAAAAGCCACAGAAAAATGAGAAATAAAAAAAAGATACTCCAGAAAGTCACAGAAAATGAAAGAAAAAGAAAATACATGAAAAAGACACAGAAAAATGAATGAGAAAAGATACCCAAGACAGCCACAGAAAAACGAAAAATGTGATAAAAAGACCAGAAACGACCAAAGAAAAATGCAAGACAAAAAAAATATGGTTCAAAAAGATACAGAGAAATGAAAAAGATAATCAAGGTATCCACAGAAAAAAAATTAAACGAAAAAAGACACTCGTAAATGCCACAAAAAATGAAAGAAGAGGGAAAAAGATATTAATTTAAAAAAAAATAGAAACATGAAAGACAAAAGATACACGAGAAATTCACAAAAAAATGAGGAGCACAAAAACAATATACCCAAAAATCTCACAGAAAAAATAAAAACACATTAACAATAAATCAAACATTAAAAAAAAAAAAAGATGCAGGTAAAATAATATGTATAAAAAATATATTAAAAAAGAAAATTCCAACTTCAAACAAAAGGGGGGACGAAAAAGAATATATATATTGTATGAAGGAGGAAGGAAGGAGGGAAAACAGGAACAATTTTTCAGAAAAGGTGGAGACAGAGGTGCAATATGAATTTTGGTGTGTGTGTGTGTGTGTGTGTGTGTGTGTGTGATGGGGCGAAGGAGCCAGTGGGAAAATATTCTATATAGGTAAGTGATATACATAAAAATTGGGACAGAGAGACGAATTCCTAAGAGAGAGAAAAATTGGTAGAAAGTTTTAGGTCGCTCTTCACGTGCTAGAAAATGGAAAAAAAATTATAGCACTCCCCCAAAATCATCATCATCATCATAATCATCATCCAGGCCATATCAGTGCCACCACCTGAAGGCGTCACTCTCAATCACCACGACAAATAAAAAAAAAAATAAAAATAAATTCCACTACTAGACAAGGAATACAGATATAGAAATAATAGGTAACCAACAAAGAGGGGTGGAGGGATGGGGAGAAAGGGTGAGGAGGGATACAGTGAAAGGGTGAGGAGGGATACAGTGAAAGGGAGAATAGGGCAGGACAAGGGTGGGGTGAAATGTTATTAGACTATCAAAGAGAGTTTAACAGGGAGAGGGGCGAGCTGGGAGACTGGGACACACACACACACACACACACACACACACACACACACACACACACACACACAGTAACCAAAATGAGGCAGGGAAGCATATGCAGAGAGAGAGAGAGAGAGAGAGAGAGAGAGAGAGAGAGAATGCTGAGGGGAGTATTAATGGCATGTAAAGTAAGCGAGAAAAACAAAATAGAAAGAGGAAAGGGGAAACGAAAATGGGAAAAATAAAATGGGAAGAAAATGGGGAATAGTAAGGAATTGTGATAATAATGGAGGGGAAACTGATGTAGAAGGGGAGTGCAAGGGAAAGATAAAGGGAGGAAGAGGGATTCAGATAATGCAAGGGGAAATGATGAGGAATGTGTAATGAGAGAGAGAGAGAGAGAGAGAGAGAGAGAGAGAGAGAGAGAGAGAGAGAGAGAGAGAGAGAGAAAATGAAAAGCTAAAGCAGGAGACAAAATGAGAGAAAGGGAGAAAGAAAATTATATGAAATAGCCAAAGAGAAAAGGAGAGGAGAGAAGGGAGAGGAAAGGAGAGAAGGGAGAGGAGAGGAGAGGAGAGGAGAAAAGGGAGAAGAGAGGAGAGGAAAGTGGTGAAGAGAAGAGGAGAGGAAAGTGGTGAAGAGAAGAGGAGAGGAGAGGTGCCCTGAAAGTATATTCGGAAAACCATAAATACATGAAGAGAGAAATAGAGAGAAAGGAAAAGAAGATGCAAAACAAAGCCGTGAGAAAGGGAGGGAGAGAGAAGGTGGAGGAAATGGGAGAGGAAATGGAGGCAGGAAACGCATGTACCACCACACGCCGCAGGCAGGCAAGGAGGAATACCAGGAAAGGCGTGGTGAAGGCAGGAGTGAGGCAGGCAGGTAGGCAGACAGGCAGGCAAGATGCAAGGTAGCAGGTAGGCAGGCAAGGAGATGCACCAGGAAAGGGGTGGTGAAGGCACGTAGTGAGGTAGGAAGACAGGCAAGCAAGCAGGCAGGCAGGCAGGCACACAGGCAGCAAGACAAGAATATAGAGATGACGGAGAGGGAAAGACAAGGCGTAGGATAAAGACAACCTACTGAACAAAGCGATAAAAAGATAAGGTGTAAGGCAGGAATGATAATTGATACGCACTGAACTGATAAAGGTAGGCAGTGGAGACGCCAGGGAGAGGGATAGGCTAAGAGTAAGGCAAGAAGTAGTCCAATAAAGACTGGTATGCAAGAGGTGAAAAAGGTAGGAAGGAAGGAAGGATAAAAAATAGGAAAGCAGGTAGGATGGAAGGTAGAAGGTGAGCAGGTACGCAGGAGGAAGGAAGAAGGTAGGAAGGAGGAGGACAGGAAGGAAGACGGCATGAAGGAGACATGTAGGAAGGAAGAAGGTAGGAAGACAAGGAATCTGAAAAGTATGAAGTGCTAAGGCAAGGAATGTGAAAGCTAAAATTTTGGGGTAAGCTAAAGAAAATAAAGAAAAAAGAAAATATATAACAAAGAATGACAGTAAGGACAAATGTACGAGATTATTGGGAAATTTACTGCAGAAAAACAATAAAACACATCAACCACTTCACTACAATGACCTATGCATTCTTCCTCCTCAGACGATTTTTGACAGCTTCTTAAGGACCTCTCGTGGGGAAGGGGTTCATGAGGGCTATTTTTAACCCCTCCAGCTCGAGAAGCCTCCCCTATACTGAATAAAATCGTATGGTGGTTGAAAGAAGACTGAAAAATAGGTCCACGGGCTGAAGCGGTTAGGGATGAAAGCAGAAGCAGAACAAGCAGGGAAAGATTGAGACAGGGTTAAGCAGGAAGGATGACAGAAGGAAATTAAGTCTCATGGAAGCAGACACGGAACAAAGAGAGACAGATGGAAGAGAGACGATTGGCTGGAAAGGAGATCTGATGGTTCTGAGAGAGAGAGAGAGAGAGAGAGAGAGAGAGAGAGAGACGGGGCCAAGAACTGAAAGAACGTAGAGTAAATAATAAGTAGGAATGAAAAGTAGAAAAGGAAGCGAAGGGAGAAGAAAATTTGGGAACGTCGATAGAACTTTACGAATGGAAAGGAGAAAAGACGAAACAGGAAGACGAAGAGAAAGCAAGAGTAGGGATGGGAAGTATGAAGGAAGGAAGAGACGAGTAAAATTGGGAGTAGTAAAGGAGTAACGGGAGTAAATGGATGGAATGGGAAATAGACGAGAAGGAATGGGACAGCAGAACAAAAATGGGCGTGGAATAGGAGGGACAAAAAGTAAAGAAAATAAATAATAAAATCAATACAAGCAAGCAAGCTGAACGGCAGAAATGCAGGAGGGTTAACACAATCAGCAGACAGACAGACAGACAGGACAGATGGCAGAGACAGGAGCAGGCAAGCAGACACTCATTAAAACAAGCAGGACGGCAAGCAGGAAGGTAGGAGAGGAAAGCAGGTAGTAGCGGATGGAAGGTAGGAACAGTGAAAGACAAAATGCAGGAAGTTGGAAAAAAGGTAAAGAAGCGAACAGGGAAGCAGACAAGGAAGCTAGGCAGTCAGACAAAGCAAGGGGAAGGTAGGCAGCGAACCAGGAAGGCAGAGAGGCAGGAAGGGAGACAAAAAGTGAGGCAGGAGTGAACACGAAATAAAAGCAAAAGCAGGAAGTGAAGGAAGAGTGGAGTGATGACAAACAGACAGACAGACAGACGGGCAGACAGACAGACGGGCAGGCAGGCAGGCAGGCAGACAGATAGGCAGACATAATTGAAACACTGAAACACTATACCACGACTCCAGCACCACAATGGCCTCGTTCCTGCACCAGAGTGTTTCACTTCCCTTCACTCACCTCCTCTCAACTTCGCTCACTTCATTATTCACTTCATTTCTACCTTCTCCTTCACCTTCTTCATCATTCACGTCAAAAAACACATGTGGTCTTTAAAGTGTTATGTGTAAAATAAATCACTATGGAAGGGGTGTTAGGAAATCGCGTAAATCCTCTCACAAGACAACCCGATTTTTTGCACTTCGTATTACTCAACGATCTCCAATTTCACACACACACACACACACACACACACACACACACACACACACACACACACGCAGTCATAAAACTGCATTTAATTGGGATGTCTGCAAGGTAATGGCCCGTGGGAGTCCTCTGTCTCTCTCTCTCTCTCTCTCTCTCTCTCTCTCTCTCTCTCTCTCTCTCTCTCTCTCTCTCTCTCTCTCTCTCTCTCTCTCTCTCTCTCTCTCTCAGTTCATTACACAGCCAGGTAATAATGCCAGGTAAAATAATCACTAGTACGATCCCCATAGACACATGACGATTCCTTAATTACACGGTATAGGTTAATGATGCTTCCACAGGTCAATTACGGTCATTAATAGGGTTTTAATTGCCCCTTTCACTCTAATGACGTGTTTTTCATTCTAGTCATTCACCCATCAGACGATTTTATTCAGCGATGCAAATCCCTTGATAAAGTCACTTAAGATTATAGTTAACTTACTACAAAAATTCTGTTCTTGGGTGAGAAAAATACATTGAATAAAACACGCATAAACATACACACACACACACACACACACACACACACACACAGCGTCCCAGAATTCAAGAAACTCACTCTCATCACAACCCAACACACACAAAAAAAATGAATAAAATAAAATACCGAGCATTAGTGTCTGCTTTCCGCCTTTCCTTCAAAAATTCCTTAACCAGATTTTCTTCTCCTAATTGGCGATTTTTCTCTCTAATTTCCAACCAATTGCGGCTTGGCGTGGGGGGGGGGGGAAGACAGGAGGAGGAAGACAGCAAACTATATTCCTACTAGCTTGTCTTCCTCTTAACGCGGAAATAGAGCAGTATAGTGAGTGTATTAAATCTGGTTACGCTAAATGGATGTCAGTCTGTATGTGTAAGTTGTGAAAATTGTGGAGTCTCTCTCTCTCTCTCTCTCTCCCTCTCTCTCTCTGGCTTCTTCCTCGTCGCACCCAATGTCCAATATATAAATTCTTAATCCCGTCTAAATCTCTCAATTATCCTTTTCTCTTGTTCTCTCATTTTATCTTCCTTTTTCCCATTACCTTTTAATTTATTCTATTTTATTTTGTCTTTATTAATTTCCAAAAAGGTCGTTCATGATAATATCTATTTTAGTACCATTTCTCTCTAGTTTTCGTCCTCTTCTCACCCTTATGGTATCTAGTCTTTCCCATTATATCTATCTATCTATCTATCTCCCTATCCATCTGTCAATCTATTCATCTATCTATCTATCTACAATCCTATCTATCCACCTGTCTATTTATCTATCTATTGTCTTTTTTCCCGTTCTAATAATGTTTTCACTTTCTCTTTCCAATTACCTTTTATACACCTTACCTAGCTTTCTCCAATTTATACTAATTTTAAAGCAATATTTTCCTTTTCATTATTCTAGTTCGGAAAATTCTCTCACTTTCTTTCTTCATTTCACTATTTTCTCACATTTCAGCGAATCCTCTTGCAAAATTCTCTCACCCTGTTTATCTCACAATGCTTCAGTCTCGCTCACTCACTCTCTCTCTCTCTCTCACTTACTCATTCACTCACAAACAAACTCAATCCCGCACACTCTAACTCACTCACACACACACACGGACACAAACATCCACTCAATCCAATTTCTTCCTCTCTCCCTTTCCTACACGCACATCTACTAACTTAATCTACCCCTCTCTCACAAACACTGACTCTCTCTCTCTCTCTCTCTCTCTCTCTCTCTCTCTCTCTCTCTCCTTTATATCACAGCGACCCCAAGAGAGTAAAAGGGCACGCGCTTCCGATATAGCTAAGAATATAACGAGAGAGAGAGAGAGAGAGAGAGAGAGAGAGAGAGAGAGAGAGAGAAAGAGAGAGAGTAGGAAGGATAAATGAGTCTCCTTGGTTACCAGTCAAATGCATCCTGCAGTCTGACTACATCTGGCCAACAACTGAACTGATGGGGATTTGGTATATCTGTCAGGCTGGGATAAAAACGCGTCTCCTTGGTTGCTAGTCAAATCAACCTTTTTCGTCCGACTACACCTGGCCATTAATTGAACAGGAAGGGGTTAAGGATCTTGGGCAGGTTAAAGAAAACGCACTATAATAAGACAATATTCCTAAGACAATTTCCTAGACTACAGTAAGACAATATTCCTAAGACAATTTCCTGGACAATAGTAAGACAATATTCCTAAGACAATTTCCTGGACAATAGTAAGACAATATTCCTAAGACAATTTCCTGGAAGACGTACGACAGTCTTAAGCAATCTCATCCCCTGACTTTCTTGTTTTGTTTGTTGTCTGTTGCTGCTGTTTGTGTGTCTTGGTTTACAAGTTAATTTTGAGGTGGGAGAGAGAGAGAGAGAGAGAGAGAGAGAGAGAGAGAGAGAGAGAGAGAGGAAGTGGAATTTAAGTGGTGAAGGAGGAGGAGAGAGGAAATGAAGTGGGGGAAGGATGGAGAGAAGGGGAGGAAAAAAAAGAGAGGAGAAATGAAGGGAGGCGATGAGAAAAACAGTGAATGGGGAGGAGGGGATGAGAGGACGAGAGAGAGACAGATACAGACAGAGGAAGTGGAAAAGTGAGGAGGGAGGAGGAGAGAGGAAATGAAGAGGAGGAAGGATGTACGGGAGATGAGGAAAAGGAAAAGAGAAATGAAGAGAGATTACGAATAAAAATGAAGCGGTGAGAGGAGAGGAGACCACAGACGAGAGACAGAGGAAGTGGAATTCAAGTGGAGAGGGAAGAGGAGGAAGGAAATGAAGAGGAGGAGGAAGAATGCACGGGAAATGAAAAAGAAAAACGAGGGGAGATGACGAGAAAGAGTGGAAAAGAGGGAATGACATCGTGAGAGAAAGAGAGGAAGTGAAACTGAAGTGGAGAGGGAGGAGATGAGATGAAGATTGAGAGAAAGTGGAGTTTAAGTGGGGAGGAGGAGGAGGAGGATACAAGGAATTGAAGAAAAAAAAAAGGGAAGAAGAGAAAAATGAGGAACACAAAAATTTAATTAAGGTTGCACGTTAAAGGAAAAGAAAGAAAAAAGTAAACGAGGTAAATGAGGAAAATGAGGAAATATTAGGGAAAAAAAGGAAATGGAGGGAAGAGGAAGGAGATGAGAGATGGAAAGTGAATTTGATATGAGGATAAAATCATGGATATAACGAAAATGTGTGTGTGTGTGTGTGTGTGTGTGTGTGTGTGTGTGTGTGTGTGTGTGTGTGTGTGTGTGTGTGTGTGTGTGTGTGTGTGTGTGTGTGTGTGTGTGTGTGTGAGAGAGAGAGAGAGAGAGAGAGAGAGAAATCAGGAAGTCTCAAAGATATTAGGGGAGACTCAAGACACTTAGCAAGGAAGGAGCCAAGGGAGTGAGAAAGAAAATGAGAGAGGGGAACAAGAAGAAAGAAAAAAAGGAACTGAGAAAAAGAAAAGGAGGGCAAAGAAAAGAGAGAGAGAGAGAGAGAGAGAGAGAGACTAAAAGACTCTAATGGCGGCTGACCGAGAGCCTAAGGAAGAGAGGTAACTTTAATTGGTCTGACGGCTCTCTCTCTCTCTCTCTCTCTCTCTCTCTCTCTCTCTCTCGGGGATGGTAATGGCCAGGATCCCGTAATTGCCTGGTGGGTGGAGGTCGAGAACTTGGCTTTCTTCACGAGTGGCTGGAGAGAGAGAGAGAGAGAGAGAGAGAGAGAGAGAGATTACCTCGCCCCCTGGAGAGATGAATAAATATCGCCACGTGAGGAATGCAAGGTGTGTCGGATTAGGGTGCGCAGGTGAGAGGAAGTGCTTGTTGGTTCTCACATCTCTCGCCATTCCCTACTCCACACACCATTACATCTTACCATTAACCCTTTCACAATCATTCCTTAATCATCTACCCTACTAGTAACCCATTCACAGCGATTACCTATTTATATTCGTACTACAGCCAGACAATTTCATCTTACGAGTGAATCCTGACATTTTACTATTCATGTTAATAAGCCATTAGTTTCTACAATTACGCAATTCACAGCGACGATTTTTCTTTCTTTTTTTTTGTGTGTGTGTTTGCTGCCGCTAGACGATTTTATTTAGAATATGACAGACCGCTTAAAAAACAAGGGTCGAAGTTGCTTTCGTCAGCTGGTTGGGGTAATTTGTCTGCTTTTTTCCCTGCTTGTGATTCTGCAGGACAATTACAACTCCGGTCTACCTTTCTGCTTCCCTACCTGCCTGCATTCTTGTCTCACTCAATTAGACCTATTTTCTTCACTTTATTTGACTCTCCTTCCTGCTCATCTTCTCCCGTCAGGTAAGAACTCATCCCTTGCTTCCACGCTCCTTTTCCATATTCATATAGTCATCTCCTACCTGCCTAGCTAACATCTAACCTTCCTCTACCAAAATTTTTCACTAAAATCCTCCACCTTCCTCTTCACCTCTCTTGTTTCTAAGCTATTTTCTTCCTTCCTGTATTTACCTCACTATCAGGCTAGCTAACATCTCACTTCCCTCGTCCAAACTTTACTTTATGCGACTTTCCTTCCTCCTCAGATGCCTCCCTAGCTTCACGTCCCTCTCAGTCTTCACACACCCATCTTAATTCTCTTACCTGCTGACTGCCTAATTAATCTCTCACTCACCTCGATTACACTTTAATATTAATCGACTCTCCTTCATCCTCATACATCTTCCACCTCTACCACCACCACCACTACCACTATTACCACAACTACCACCACCTTCTGTCTTCATACACTAATCTTATTCTGATGTCTGCTCCCTGTCTCTATATTACCTCCTACGTCAGTTTCTCCTTCTCTTCCTGCCTACTTACCACCACTGTCTCTGAATATCCATCTTCTCGTTCTCTTTTGTCCTACTTACAGCCCTATCTAACGACCTACTTACATACTTACATATACAACTAACTCTATTATCTTCTTACCTATATATCATCCAGCCACTTTATTCGACTTAATTAAATTTACCTACGTACCTGATTACCCAATTGTCTTTCTACCTGCCTACCCACCTGGCTACCTGCCTGTCAACCTGTTTATCTGGACATTTCTCCGTGTAACCACTGTCCTTTTCAATTCTGTGGACCTTGTGTGGCTATCTACCAATGTATCTATCTAATTACCGACAGTATCTATCTAAATAAATACATACTAAACACACACATACATACATGCATACATACATACATACATACAAAAATACACACATACGTACATGACTACCTACATTCGTACGTACAAATGTGAGCCAAGACACTAATAACAAAAGCCTGAGCAAGTGGAGCATTGACAGGACTCTCTCTCTCCCTCTCTCTCTCTCTCTCTCTCTCTCTCTCTCTCTCTCTCTCTCTGTCGCTTGTGTCGTTGTGGAGGTGGCACTGATAGTGATCTGAAGTTGTGGTTGGTGGTGGAATTGTGGTGCCTATTGTCGATGGTGGTAGTGGTGGTAGGGATGGTGGTACCGTAGTGGTGGTAGTGATGGTGGAAGTGATCTGAACTGCTACTTGAAATGGTGTGGTGGTGGTGGTGGTGCAAGGAATGGTGGTAGTGGTGGTGGTAGTGGTTGAGATCAAGGCAGTACTGGTAGTGGTGGTGTAAGTGATCTGAATTGTTGTAATGGTGACAGTAGTGGTTGTGATGAGGGTATGGTGGTAGTGGTTGTGATGGCAGTGCTGGTAGTGGTGGTTTGTTGTAATGGTGGTAGTAGTGGGTGGGGTACTATTGGCAGGCTGTGAAAATAATACTGGAATTAATGCCAGTACAAGAATATTAAAAAGATATATACCACTGCATATGATGATGTGTCTCATATTTCCTACTTTCTCTCTTCTCGTTTCTGGCTCCTACCTCTCTCTATCTTTATAAGGGAAATGAGGTAGGTGTAATGATGATGGTTAAAACATATCATCATCATCACCACCACCACCACCACCACCATCATAATTATCATCATCATCATCACCACCATCATTATCATTATCATCATCATTCTTATCATCATCATCATCATCACAAACCTTAATCAGAATAAAACAGATAAACGAAGTATAAATTCTAATGACCTCAATAAACAACCCCAAATTATATAAGTAAACAAATTGCCTTTTCCAACTCAAAAAAGAAAAGAAAAAGAAAAAAGAACAAAAAATGTGAAGGAAATCATCACGTCAGAGAGAGAGAGAGAGAGAGAGAGAGAGAGAGAGAGAGCATTAACAGTACTGCATCGGGGTAATTTTTCGTACAATTGACTAAGTAATTATTCCATTAACTCATAATTATTTACTACCATTGGACTTTTAAAATTAGTGATCATTTAGTACCGATAAAGTGTAATTAGCGTACAGGTGTTTTGATTACTATTCGGAAGCAGGTAATCGATAATGAGTTTTGTCGAGTACTCAAAATCAGGATATGCTCAGTTGACCTTAAATAATTACGTATTTTTGACCTTATTTTTTATTGACTGGATTAATTACCATCATTTAGAGACATTTTATTGCTGGTGGAATGGTGGTAGTGGTGGTAGTTGTGGTAGTGGTGGTGGAATGGTAGCTGTGGTGGTAGTAGTGGCAGTGATGATGGTAGTGGTGGTAGCGATGGTGGTAGTGGTAGTGGCGATGGTGGTAGCAGTTGGTGGCAGCGATGGTTATAGTGGAGGTGGCAGTGGTGGTAGCGATGGTGGCAGTGGTGGTAGCGATGGTGGTAGTGGTGGTAGCGATGGTGGTAGTGGTGGTAGCGGTGATGGTAGTGGTGGTAGCGGTGGTGATGGTATGGGTGATGGAATACGGCTTAAGGTGCCCAATCCTCGGAGTGACACCCTTATGTTTACTTTCAAAACACTGCCTCTCCCTCACTCTCCACCTCTCCCTCCCTTCTCTCCTTTCCTTCAACCTTCTCTCCATCTCTCCCTTCCGTCTCTCCTTTCCTACAACCTTCTCTCTATCTCTCCCTTCCTACTCTCCTTTCCTTCGATCTCACCTCCATCTCTCCTTTCACTCTCCTTTGTCCCCTTCACTTCTTTCCTTCTCTCTGTCTTCCATCTTTTCTTTCCTTCAACATTCTCTCCATCACTTTCTTCCTTCTCTCTCCTCACTCAACATTCATCCCATCTCTCCTCTCCTTCCCTCTCTTCGTTCACCTTTCTTTCATTTCTCTCTTCCTTTCCTCCCGTCATTCAGATTTTTGTAATTTTCCTTCCTTCAACTTTTTGTCCATCACCTTCTTCCCTCCCTTCTTCCAACCTTTCTCTTCATCACCTTCTTCTCTCCTTTCATCCACCCTTTCCTCCACGCCCCCCTTCCTTCTCTCCCTTTCCTCCAACTCTCTCCATCTCCTCCCCTCACCCAGCCACACTCTCCAATTATCAATATTTTCATTTTCCACCTCCTCCCATCCTATCAACTCTAATCTCTATCCCTTCCTCTTAATTTTCATGTTTTAATATACACTCCATTTTTCTCCAGTCTCCCTTCCTCATATTTATAACCACTCCTTCTCTTACCTCTCATCTTCGTTATTTCCTCTTCTTCATTCTCATCTTTCTCTTAACCCCTTTTTCTCGTGGGTTTGTTTTGCGTGTTATTCTCCTGGTATTCTTATCTGTCAGTCAGCCTCTCTCTCTCTCTCTCTCTCTCTCTCTCTCTCTCTCTCTCTCTCTCGACAATAAATCTCCTCATTCCTGTATGTCCTTTCTCGCTTCCCATCAATCCTTCCCCATATCTGTGAGTACTACAACACACACACACACACACACACACACACACACACACAAACTACCATCACTACCACAACCACCACTATCAAAGGAATGACCAAAAAAATACCATTGTAACTATTACCATAAACACTGATACCACGACTGCAGCTACCACTACTACTACCATGATTACCAGCATTAGAACTACCATCACCACAACCACAATCACCATCACCAACATCATCTCATCCATTACCACAACCAACATCACAATAATCACCATCACCACCGCCACAACACCCTAGTCAACATCACCATCATCACCACAACCCCCATCATCTTAACCAACATCACCACAGCCACCACCACCACCACCACCACCACCACCACAGTCTCTCCCTGCGGCTAGGCTTCTGGTCTCCATATAATTAAACTGTCTCCAAGTTCATTTCTTACGCCACCCCCCCATCCCTCCTCCCCCTCCACCCCTTCCTGTCTCCCCTACACCCCCTCCCCCCTCCTGTCCCCCTCACATCCTTCTCTCAATCCTTCAACTTTCTTCCTCCTCTCCTTCCCTTTGTTTCTCTCTCTCTCATGCCTGTGTACACACTTTCTTTCTTTATTTCTCCTGTTTTCTTACATTCATGCTACGCTCTCTCTCTCTCTCTCTCTCTCTTTCTCTCTCTCTCTCTAATGCCGTCTCTCCCTCCATGTCATACTTCCTGATCTTTTTCTCATTTCCTCTTCACTCCTTCATCTCCTCTTACCTCCACACCCTCCACTCATTTCTTTAACAATTCCCCCCTTCAGTTTCCCGACTCTCTCTCTCTCTCTCTCTCTCTCTCTCTCTCTCTCTCTCTCTCTCTCTCTCATCATCACACACACCCGCCCCCCCACCCACCGCCCCCTTCCCCCAAAACAGAGGGCAGGTGTGAAATTGGGCAGGTGAGTTGCAAAGGTGGCCTGCAGGATCACACGCAGGGCACAAAGGCAGGCAGGGCACAAAGGCAGGAAGGACACAGGGAGAGGAAGGACAGGTTTGGCGCTGAGGAATTACAAGGAAGCAGGTCAAGATATGTTTACAAAAGCTCGAGAGAGTTTGGGAGATGAATTTTTGGAGATGAAAAATTATACCGTATATTTCTGAGAGAGAGACAGAGAGAGAGAGAGAGAGAGAGAGAGAGAGGGAATGATCTAGGTTAAGCAATGAGAATATACACAAACACAAATTTGACCAATCTGCTATAATAATAATAATAATAATAATAATAATAATAACGTTCTGGGGAAAAAATAAAGTCTACCTTAAGATGAATAAAATCACCTGTAATTAGCATGAATACGATATTACCTGCCTCGGGGGGTCAATTTCCAATGCATCACCTCTTAAAAGTCATTCTTGTTTCGTACGCCTCATTCTGCAGCAGTTTAATGAAGCTGTATAAATTCTCTTCATTAAAAAAAGATAATTTATTCCTAGACTGAATAAAATCGTCTGACGGTGCCATGAAAAATAATGAATCGTCCTCGTAGTGAAAGGGTTATATCACTTTCCCGTATCTATAGTCTGTCCATTCTACCCTGGCCTAAAACTGTCATCTCTCTATCTTGAATGCTGAATTAAGAGATCAGCATTAGAATATGGCGCTAATCACGAAAAAGTGCAAGGGCAAGGATGTACAGCCGTAGTATTGTCTGATTCTGCTACTGAGATACGTGAAATAAGCTAAAAGATTTACGGTCAACGATATCTAAAATACGTGCGAGTGTGTGTGTGTGTGTGTGTGTGTGTGTGTGTGTGTGTGTGTGTGTGTGTAAATTGCCAGACACATAGCATTTCCCTTTCTTCCACTTCCCCCGCCTCCTCCTCCTCCCTGATGTAGAATAGCTTAGTTTCCCTCAGCTCTGGCGGACCCGTTTTTTGTGCCGCCTGCAGCGTCAAGAGAAAATGGGCAGGAGATTAGCTTTTCTTTGGCTAGACGCGAAGTGAAGTTGCCGACGTGAGAGGTGAAGGAGGAAGACGGTGAGTGAAGTGAGGGGAAAGGGGAGTGACATGAGAAGCGCTGGAGTGAAGTGGGGTACAGAGAGGGGATTAAAGTGAAGGGGGAGGAAGGTGACATGAAGTGTGTGTGGGTAAAGAGGGATGAAGTGAAGGATAGGGTTGACACGAGAAAGAAAAGTGCGCGAGACGGAGGTTGAAGTGAGGGAGAGGGGGAAAGTGACATGAATAACGTGATGGCAAAAAAAGCTAAAAACACTTCAATTAGGACCATTTTTTCCTCTTGTAACTTCGGAATTATATCCATCATTCTTCTCCCTGGCACAGCATATCAAAGAGAATAATCTACGCGCAGAGAAAGTATCGAGCCTCTCTCTGCTTAGGAATATCAGCCAGCAGAGGAAAGGGAGAAGCAGAAGAGGTGCAATATTAGGTGACATTTTTAGTCAGCAGAGGAAAGCGAGAAGCTGAAAAGGTGTGATATTAGACCTTCTTTTTTTTTTTTTTTTTTTTTTTTTTTTTTACTCACGAGTGTAACCTGTTAGGGGAAAAAAATGATGGAAAAACAAGAAATATGTAAATTCTTTGTACTTACCGCTGTAGTTTTCATGATGCATACCTGAAATTTAAAAAAAAAAAAGTTGTAAATACTGACTGAAGAGTACCAACGAAATGATTCTTGAACAACAAATATAACGCTTACATAAACACTAAAATTCTGACTAAACAAGAAAGTGTATATCAGGAATATGTATGCGCCACAAAAGTATACACCCATCATTATTAAAACATACTCACAGGTCACACTAAATACCAATACACACTACCGCTACTTCAATAGGTCATACTGCTGTCACAATGCCTTACCTTTCAATATTAATAAAGCAGGTATTTTTTACTCCTACCTAACACCTTTCATTTAATTCTACCTAAAACGTTAAAATCACTTCTTCCACACTACCCCTGTGATACTACTATAAAACACACACACACACACACACACACACACACACACACACACACACACACACACACACACACACACATACCCCCCCTCCCACACCCACCTGTCCAGATACCCCACCTGCAAAATAGCACCTGTGACGTTTAGCCAATCAGGTAAAGTGCTAAGTCCACCTCCATCTCCACCTCCTCCTCCTCGTCAGTTTGTCTTCCTGTCTCCACCTTCAGATGCTAATGGGTGTGGAAGAGGAGGTGGAGGGGTGGAGGGAGAGTGGCTGGGTTTGTGGAGGAGGGAAAGGGAGAGAATTCAATGTCTCTCTAAGTTTCTGTCTTTTTCTTGCTGTTGTGGGTTGGCGCTCCTTCTGTCCTCTGGTTGAGCTTGTTCAGGGCAAAGTGATTGAGTCTGAGTAGGGTTGTGTTGGTTGTGTTGTTTTGGTTGTCTGGTTGTTTGGTTGTGTGTGGTTGTTTTGCAGGTGTCTGGTTGTGTCTGATTGTTTTGCAGGTCTGGTTGATTTGTTGTAGTTTAGATGGCTGTTTCTTTGTAGTAGTCATTCGCTTGATGGTAACATTTGACGGCTTGAGGATGATCGCGTGTATGATGAGGGCACTTGCTGTTGTGGTTATGACTGTGGTGAAGGCTGTGGATGGTGCTACTGTTTCTCCTTGCCACGTTATTACCATTTACTGTAATTATGACGTACGTGTTCAGGGTTAATAGCGTCCGTAACGTGTCGATATGGTGACCTCTTTTTTACGTAACAGGTCAACTCTACAACTGTCATCCTCAGTTTGTGTTTCCCTCTGCCTATGACCTCCAGTCTTTTAAACGCAGTGTGTCCAGGCATCTTGATAGGAAAGGATCTTTGTGTGTGTGTGTGTGTGTGTGTGTGTGTGTGTGTGTGTGTGTGTGTGTGTGTGTGTGTGTGTGTGTGTGTGTGTGTGTGTGTGTGTGTGTGTGTGTGTGTGTGTGTGTGTGTGTGTGTGTGTGTGTGTGTTCCCATGGAGAGAACAGCTTTGCGGGCTCCAAATCGTAAACTTTTCTCTGCATCATCAGTCATCATCATCATCATCACAATCATCATCAATATCATCACACAAAAAAAGAGAGAACACCGCTAGAAATAAACACAAAAAACTACACTAACAACTAACAAACACAAAAAATTATATTCTTAATCTTCAAAACACACCTTTAAAAACCCAATTCAGTCGCCCCTCACACCTGTCCTGGTCCCTCCTCCCAGGTGTAATAAAAGGCAGGTGAGAGAAAACGAAGACACAGGTAATTTCCACGGCCGCTTCCACTCTGTTTTATAGCTTAATTAAAAGAGGGGAAACTACTTTGTTACCCCAGATTTTTCTCTGTTCTCTGGTTTCCCGAGGAGAGACGTAATGTTAATGGTGGTGGTGGTGTGGTGGTGATGGTGGTGGTGGTGGTGGTGGTGCAAGCAGTGGTAGTGGTGGTGGTGGTGGTGGTAGTAACAGCGGTGGTAGTGGTGGCGGTGGTTGTGGTGGTTAGTACTGTAATTGCTGGTGATAATGTGACTGGCTGTTGTTGTCTGCTTTCACTGGACGGAAATGGGTCACTGTTAATCTGAATACAAAATCACTGTTGCATGAAATTAGATGCGCTTTGGTTATGAGACAGGAATGAGTCGCCTTGGTTACTAGTAAAATTTATCCTCCAATCCAACTCCAGCAGGCCATCAATTGAGCTGAAGAGGGTTAGGGATCTTCTCAGGTAAATTTACTTTCTAATTGATTATACTTTATTTATTTATTAATTTATTGCTTAGCGTCACCTGCTGCCTGTATGGGGACTCCTGGACCTCGTGAAAGGGCTAAGCAATTTATGTCCAGAGTCAAGTCCTACAAAAAAATAAATAAAAACTCTGTACTGATGTTGTTGTTGCCGGGAATTACTCTTCACAGTTTTTGATCCAGGAAAATTAATTCAGGTTAAAGGTGAGAAATTCCCAAAGCAGAGTTTACTTAGAGGATCAATTTCACCTTTATATTCTGTGTGTGTGTGTGTGTGTGTGTGTGTGTGTGTGTGTGTGTGTGTATTGTACCCTCCCTCCCTCCCTCACTCACTCACTCACTCACTAACTCACTCACTCGCTCACCTTCAGCTTCCATTTACACATTAGTTTCTTTCTTCCCCTCTTCTTGTTTTGTGATTCCCCTTTCATGGGTCCAGGGCGAGATGGGGCTCGGGCCTGTGCTAGAGGGTACAGGGCATTGCGGTTCCCAGGCTGCCGCTTCCGCCCAATAGAGAGGGGCCCGAACCTGGGAGTAGCGTCCCAGGAGGCTGCCCTATCAGTGGGTGTATAATGGCGGGATAGTTGCAGTGCCAAGATGCGCTTGGAGGGTGTCCCTGCAGCTGTCCTGGCAGGGTGCCCCGAGGCCACTACCACAGCCACTGGTAAGCTGGTGGGCTAGGGGTCCCAGATCCATTTCCTGGACCTGGGATTGTGCGGTGAGTGGGACCTGTGCTGTGTCTGCCCCCATTTATTAATACTGAAGATGACAAAACAAAAAAGGTTTCAAAGCAAGCCTGAGGACAGTAAATCACCCATGGGGATGAGGGTGGGTTCATGGAATGTGGGAAGTTTGAGGGGAAGAGCAGGGGAAGTCGTTGAGGCATTCAGTAGGAGGTGGGTGGACGTGGCGTGTTTGCAGGAAGTCCGGTACAGGGGTGGATCAGCCAGAAAGATTGTTGGGAAGGACTGTTGCTATAAGTTGTTTTGGCAGGGGAGGACAGACGGATATGGAGGTGTTGGTGTGATGGTTGCGGAGAAATGGGTGGAATATGTTATGAATGTTTTGAGAGTAAGCGATAGGATATTGGTTGTGAAAATTCTGTTGGGAAGAAAGATAGCTGTGATTATATCGGCATATGCTCCACAGGCAGGATTGGATGAATCAGAGAAAGATAGATTTTGGGATGATTTAATACGTGTAGTGGGTGGTATGCGGGATGATGAGATAGTGATTTTGGGAGGGGACTTAAATGGTCATGTAGGTGAAGCAGCCCAAGGTTATGAAGGAGTGCATGGGGGATGTGCATATGGTCTAAGGAATGCAGAAGGGGAAAGGATACTCGAGTTTGGGGAGGCAACGGACATGATTGTGTGCAACACATATTTTAGGAAAAGAGACAGTAGGTTAATTACGTATGAGTCTGGGGGAAATAGCAGTCAGATAGATTATTTTCTGGTTAGGAGGGCCGATAGGAGGTTAGTGAGGGATGTTAAAGTTATAGGAAGTGAGGAGTGTGTGCAGCAGCACAAACTATTGATTTGTGATATGGTGCTTAAAGAACAAATGATGAAAAAGAGGACTTATGTACCTAGGAGGAAAATATGGAAGCTGAAAAACCAAGTAGTAAGGGATGCCTTCTATAGCGAGTTGAGGAGAGTGGTGGCTGAACAGGGAGCTGTAGACAGAGGCGTTAATGAACAATACAGAGCCCTCAAGAACAATTTCTTGAGAGTTACTGATGTAACATGCGGCTGGACAAGAGGACCACCAAGACAAAAAGTAACTTGGTGGTGGGATGAGGGTGTAGAAGCTGCAATTAAGGAGAAAAGAAGGCTTTTCCGGGAATGGAAGAAGGGTGGTAGCAAAGAGGAATATTTGGCTGCCAAGCGTAGGGCTAAGAGAGAGGTATACAGGGCAAAGTCTGAGTCACAGAGACAATTACTTGATAACCTAAATCATGGGGAAAGGAAAAATATATTTAGGGTGGCAGGTCAGGTGAAGAGGGATAATCGGGATATCATAGGTGAGCAGTGTGTGAAGAATGATGAAGGAAGGGTAGTGGTGAACAGTGAGGATATTAAAGATGCATGGAGAGAGCATTATAACCGGTTGTTGAATGAGGAGTTTGACTGGGACAGGGAAGGTTTGGAGCCAGCAGATCCAGTGTCTGGCCCTTGGCCTTTGATTGATACTGCTACTGTGAGTGAGGCAATAGGCAGGATGAGGGTGGGGAAGGCAGCAGGTGTGTCTGGGTTGACTGCCGAAATGTTGAAGGCCTCAGGCGATATAGGGGTGAGTTTAGTCACTGACCTGATTAATAGGATTATTTATGAGTGTGTTGTCCCAGATGATTGGCTGAAGAGTGTAATTGTAAATGTGTATAAAGGGAAGGGTGATGCCCTGGAAAGAGGGAATTATAGAGGTATAAAACTTTTAGATCAGATAATGAAGGTAATGGAGAGAGTTTTAGAAGGTATGATTAGAGAAAGAGTGAATACTGATGAGATGCAGTTTGGGTTTATGCCAGGTAGGGGGACCACTGATGCCATATTCATTGTTCGACAGCTTCAGGAAAAATATATTGGTAGGAGAAGGGATCTTTATTTTGTTTTCGTTGATTTGGAAAAGGCCTTTGACAGAGTCCCTAGAGAGGTGGTGAAGTGGGCAATGAGAAAGCTTGGCTTGGAGGAGTGGCTGGTTAGGGTGGTTATGGCCATGTATGTGGGTGCTCACACCCAGGTGAGAGTGAATGGAGATTTGAGTGATGAGTTTTCCGTGAATGTTGGTGTGCATCAGGGGTCAGTCTTGAGTCCCATGTTGTTTATCATGGTACTTGAAGCCCTTTCACGTGACTTTAGAAACGGACTCCCGTGGGAGTTGTTGTATGCTGATGATTTGGTGTTGATTGCAGAGAATGAAAGGGAGGCGGAGGAAAGGTTTAGGAAGTGGAGAGATGGTATGGGGCAAAAGGGTTTAAGGGTAAATGCAGATAAAACAAAAGTGATGATATCTAGGGTTGGTGGCGGTACTGTCAAAGACGAGGGAGAGTGGCCATGTGCAGTTTGCCACAAGGGCGTGGGAAGTAATTCCATCTTGTGCGGTGTGTGTGATAAATGGGTGCATAAGAGATGTAGTGGTATCAGAGGTAGACTGCGAGATAATGCTGATTTTATGTGTACGGCGTGCCGGGGTGAGCAGGTGGAGATCGTCAGACGTGAAAGAATTGAACTTGCTGGTGAATCTCTTGAGTGTGTGGAAGAGTTTTGTTATTTAGGAGACATGTTGTGTGCTGGAGGTGGGGCTGGAGCTAGCTCTGTGGCTAGGATGAGAAGTGGTTGGAAGAAGTTCAGGGAGCTCTTGCCTCTCCTGACATTGAGGGGGCTCTCCCTACGTGCTAAGGGGTCTTTGTATGCAGCGTGTGTTAGGAGTGTAATGCTGTATGGCAGTGAGACCTGGGCAGTGAAGGAGGAAGACATTCGCCGGCTCAGACGTACAGAAATGACAATGATTAGGTGGATGTGCAGTGCGTCCCTGCGTCCAAGGCCTGGAGGGGCTGGGTTTACAATGGAAGAGTTGAGAGGTAGGATGGGACTGGAGTGTATTGGTGTTGTGATGAGGAGAGGTAGATTGAGGTGGTTTGGACATGTGGAGAGGATGGGGGATGATAGCTGGGTGAGGAAGGTGAGAAGTGTTAATATTGGGGGTGGGGTTATGAGGGGTAGACCGAGAAAGACATGGGACGAGGTCATTAAGTGTGACCTTAGGGTTAAGGGACTGAACAGGGAGGCTGCAATGGATCGTGCAGCATGGAGAGCCGCCATTAGGTGACCAAGGCCGACACATGCAAGCATGTTGGAGCCTTTAAAAACGAAAACGATAAAAACGAAAACTTTCTCACATGATTATTCTATACACAGACAAGCTCACACTCGTTCCTCACCTCTCTCTCTCTCTCTCTCTCTCTCTCTCTCTCTCTATTTCAACGAAAACCTTAATGGGAATGAACTACATGTCGCTTCTCGGAATCTCTCTCTCTCTCTCTCATTCACTGCGCCGTGGAAAGAGTCTGGGTGAGTGCGTTGTTAAAGCGAGGGTGTGTTAAAGAGGGAACGTGTGAGGCTGAGAGAGAGAGAGAGAGAGAGAGAGAGAGGTGGTGATATGTGCGTGCATGGATATTGCAAGCAAATTACGTGTCATTAGCGTGTGCGTGTGAATGCGAGAAAAAGTGTGTGCGTAAATTAAAAGGTTTGGATGACTAGGTGCTGCTATAAGAGAGAGAGAGAGAGAGAGAGAGAGAGAGAAATGTGTGTGTGTGTGTGTGTGTGTGTGTGTGTGTGTGTGTGTGTGTGTGTGTGTGTGTGTGTGTAATTAGTCTCAAAATTACCCTAAAAATAAATATTATCAATTTTAATGTTGCTTATAAATTACACTTATCTCCTCTACTTTACACAGACTCACTTCCATCTCGTCATCTCCTTGCTTCTATTCCCAACTGGTTTCATTTTTGCAACTGTTATTTTTGTTTTTTGTTTTTCCTCCTCTCCTACCTGTCGCCCGCTTCCGGTAATCTCAGGTATACTTCCGCCTTTACCTGTTCGCGTTTTCTGTGTAATTCTATCTCTTTCTGTTTACTTTTCTCTGTTTTCTTTCTGTGTTCCTCTCTTGTTCTTTCAGTCTCTTTACTTCCTTGCTATCCTCCTCTGTTCCTCCTTTATTCCCTCACTGCTTTACTTTACGCCCTGTTCTCTCTCTCTCTCTCTCTCTCCTAATCTTCCCTTCTTTCCCAACCTCCCTCTTTTTCTCCCTTCCCTTTCTCTATTTCTCTTGCTCTCTCCCTCTCACACACTCTTCCTTTCACCTCCTCTCTCTCTCTCTCTTTCTCTCTCTCTCTCTCTCTCTCTCTCTCTCTCTCTCTCTCTCTCTCTCTGTATAATGTAACTCCGGAATTCATTAAGGCTGGACTAAATTATCATTCCCACCAAGAATTACCATAAGGGGAACTTCCTGCTTCCTTTCTATTTTTGCACCACCCTGTTAGCGTCTTCTCTCTCTCTCTCTCTCTCTCTCTCTCTCTCTCTCTCTCTGACTGTTTCCTTTCGTTACCTCCCAGCTTCCCTTCCTTCCTGCTTTCTCCCTCCCTCCCTGCCTCGTCTCCCTCCACCTCTCTCCCTGTTTTCTCCCTCCCCCTCCTTCTTCCCTGCTTTCTACCTCCCCCTCCCTCCCTGCTTTCTCCCTTCACCTCCCTGCTTTGTCTCCCTCCCTGCCCTCCTCCCTGTACTCCCTAGACAGCATCAAATACAAGACATTCTCCCACACCCTCGGCGTTATTGAGATGGCTCCTTTGCTGCAGGGAGGGAGAGGAGGAGGGAGGGAGAGAAGGAAGGAGGGAGAGAGATGGAGGTGGAGGAAAGGTAGGAAGGAAGGGGGTAGGAGGGGGAAGGAGAGAGGAAATGAGGATGAAGGTGGGGAGGAGGGTGGGAAGGAGTAAACAGAGAAGGACAAGTGAGAGGGAAGGAACAGGAGAGAGGGAGAGTGGAAGTGGGAAGGGAAGGAAGAAAGGATGGAAAAAGGAGTGCAAAAAGAAGAGGGGGAGGTAGGAAGGGAGTGGAGCTAGGTGGGGGAGAGAAAGAGAAACATCGAAGCAGTATGGAGGGAAGGAGGAGAAGTAACAGTGCAAGAGGGAGATAATGACCGAGTGGAAGGTGGGGGGAGGTAGGGAGGGTCGGAAGGGAGGCATAAGAAGGGAAGGACGGAAGGAGGCAAGAGGGTGAGACAAAAGCGAAGGAAAAGAGGAAGAAGGAGGGAAGGAATATGAGGGGAGGGAAAGAAGGAGAAGTGGGGCAAAACAGTGAGAAACAAAAAATCGTGGAAAAAAAAGAACTGAGAGAGGCTGGAAGGGAGAGAGAGGGAAGTGTGGTAAAGAGAAGGAAGGAAGGAAGGAAGGAAGGAAGGAAGGAAGGCGTAAGAGGGGATGGAAGGTGATAAGAGTGAGGTAACATCAAAAGCAAAGGAGAGAAGAGGTGAGAGAAATGGAAGAGTGAGAGTTTGAGGAAGATAGAGGAGGAAGCGTGAAAGAATGAATGGATAGATCGTAAGAAAGTGGTTGATAGTAGGAAAGAAAAGTGTGGCGCAAGATGGAAGAAAAATACGAAGAACAAGTGGAGGTTAAGGAAATGAGAAGTGGAAAAGAAGTGAAGGAATAACGATGGAAGAGAGGAAAGGTAGGGAGGAGGAAAGAAAGGTAGGAAGAAGGGAAGAAGGTAGGGAGGAAGAAAGAAAGGTAAGGAGAGGGGGAAAAAAGGAAGAGAGGAGGAAAGGATGAGGTAATTTTGAGTGAGAATATATGAAAGAGGAGGAAAATAGAGTAGGCGAAGTGGGTGGGAGAAAAGAAGTAAGGAAACACAAGGAATATGGATGGATGGATGGATGGACGGATGGATAGATGGATGGATGGATGGAAGGACGGAAGGAAAGATGGATGGATGGATGGATGGATGGATGGATGGATGGATGGATGAACTGACAGACTGACGGATGGATAGACAGATGGATGATGGACGAATGGACAGGTGAACGCAAGGATGGATACATGACAGAATAGATGCATTGGAGAATGGATATCAAGCTGGACAGATGGATGGATATATCAGTGGATGGAAGGATGGAAAGAGAAGGAAAATAAGAAGACGAAAGGAAGAAGTAAATCAAGAAAACTGTGAAAGGAGGGGAAGGAGATGGCCTGAGAGATAAGAAGGAGCTGAGAAGAAGTGTGAGGAGTGAGGTGTGAACAGAGGGCCTTGAAAGACGGCAAGAAGACGATTCAATTTTCCTATATTTTTCTTCTGCTTTATTCATCTTCCTCTCTTTCTCACTCCACTTTTCCTCATACAGATTACGGTCTGTCTATCCCATCTTCCTCCCTCTCATTTCCCTCCTCCCTCTCTCCCTTCTCTCCCACCCCTCCCCTCCCCTCCCTCCTTCCCTCTCATTCTCGCTTTCCCCTCTCCAATTTTTCTCATATAAATTACAGTCTTTCCCTTCCATCTCCCTCCCTCTCACTTCCCTCCCTCGCTCCTTTCCCTCCCTCCCTCCCTTCCTCCCTCCTTTCCCTCCCTTCCTCCCTCCTTTCCCTCCCTCCTTTCCCTCCCTCCCTCCCTTCCTCCCTCCTTTCCCTCCCTCCCTCCCTCCCTCCCTCCCTCCTTTCTCTCCCTTCCCTCCCTCTCTCCTTTCCCTCCCTCGCTCCCTCTCTCCCTCCCTCCCTCCCTCCCTTCCTTTGAGAGATATGAAAGGAGATATATGAGAATGAGGAAATCCTTAAGGGATACAAATCTGCTCCGAGAGAAAGAGGAAGAGGAAGAGGAGGAGGAAGGTAGAAAGGGACACAGGAACAAGAGGAGGAAGAGGAGAGAAAAATGAGAGGGAAGGAAAGAGAAGTAAAATATAAAAGGGCTAGGGAAAAATAAAGAAAATAAAGATATGGGTGAGAGAGATACTTAGCATGCGAGCGATGTTGACAAAGAGAAAGAAGAATGATTAGAGACAGAAAGATGAAATCCTGAAAACCGTCTATCTCTCTCTCTCTCTCTCTCTCTCTCTCATAACCTACCAGTCCTTTCTCCTTTTTCTCTCCCTCTCTTCATCATTTCTCTCCTTCCATTCCCAATCCCCCCCCCACCAATCCTCATTCCTTATTTTTCACCTCTCGCTCCTCCTCTCTCCCTTCTCTCCCCACTCTCTCCCCCACCCTTTCCTCGTCCCCCACCTCCACTACTCATCCTTCCCCTCCCTCCTTCCTCCCCCTCCCCTCCCAAACCCCACGTCTTCTTCCTCCCCCTCACTCCCATTTTCTTTCCCCCTCCTCCCCATTTTGAGGGCCACCCTAACAAATCACCGACAGTTAAGTGAATTGCACGTAATGGAGGAAAGAGGGAAAAGAGGGAGGGGAAAAGGGAGAGGGAAAGGGAGAGGAATAGATGGAGGAGGAAAGGGACAGGAATATAGGGAGGGGGAAAGGGAGAGGGGTAGAGAGAGGGGGGAATGGGAGAGGGATAGAGGGAGGAGGAAAGGGTGAAGGATAGAGGGAGGGGGAAAGGGAGAGGGATAGAAGGAGGGGAAAAGGGAGAGGGATAGAGGGAGGGGGAAAGAGAGGGATAGAGGGAATGGGAAAGTGAGAGGGATAGAGAGAGGGGCGAAAGAGAGAGGGATAGAGGGAGGGGGGAAAGAGAGGGATAGAGGGAGGGAGGAAGGGATAGGGATAGAGGGAGGGGGAGAGGGAGAGGGATAGAGGGAAGGAAAGGGAGAGGGATAGAAAGAGAGGGAAAGGGAAAGGGATAGAGGGAGAAGGAATGGGAGAAGAATAGAGGGAGGGGGAAAGGGAGAGATACAGAGGGAGGGGGGAAAGGGATAGAGAGAAAACGGGGCAAGGAGTGGCAAAGAGAGAGGGGTAGAGAGGGGGAGGGAGAAGAGACAGAGGAGAAGGAAAGGGAGGAGACCAAGGGAGGAGAGGCGAAGGGGAGGAGAAAAAGGAAATAGGGAAAAGGGAAATTAGGGAGGAAGGTAAGAGAAATGAAGCAAAGAAAAGGTGATACAGAGGCAGAGAAAGAGAGGAGGAAGACAACAAGGAAGATGGGAGAGAGAGAGAGAGAGAGAGAGAGAGAGAGAGAGAGAGAGAAATGGGAGGGAAGAAAGGGGCAAGGACAGACTGAGAGGGAGCCAGAGAAAAGGAGAGAGAAGGAGAGGCAAAGAAAGAAGGAAGAGGAGGAGGAGGAGAAGAAAGAGTCGGTTAGCGAAAATTGTTAAGGGAAGGGAAGGCAGAGAAAGAGTGGTAGAGGAAGGAGAAAAGACTCGATAAAGGGAAGAAAGAAAGGGGAAGGTTAGAGGAAGTGGAGCAGGGAGAGGGAAATAAAGAAGTATGTATGGGAAGGAAGGAAGGAAGGTTGGGAGAAAGAAAGGGAGGGAAGAAGGGAAACAGGGAGAAAAGGAGGTGGGAAAAGAGAAGCAGGGAGAAAGGGAAGAAGAGAAGCAGGGAGAAGTGGAAGAAGAGAAGCAGGGTGAAAGGGAAGAAGAGATGAAGGGAGAAACGGAAGAGGGAGGCGGGCAGGCTGAGAGAAGGGGAGAACGAATGCAGGGGAGAAATGAACGAAGGGAGGTAAGGAGAGAACCACGGAATAGCAGAGAGTCAGGGAGAAATGCAATCAGGGAGAAAGGGAGGAAAGCAAATACAGAAGCAGGAGAGGGAGAGAAATAAGAGTACACCATGCAAACTAATTAGCCAGGTAGATGAGACAGGTAGGGAATATATGCAAGGTATAAAAATCTCTACTCAGGTGTATATTTCTTTAAAGTTCACGCTCTCGTTTAAGTCAATTAAGTCCTTGAAGCCACCCCAAAAAAAAAGAAAAAAAAAAAGAAAAAAGTATTATCATATAGAATGGTAAAGTGAAGGAAGTAGTGAATGTGAGGAGAGGATTTATTATTTTAGGTAAGAGATGTACAGGTAAATAAAGCTAATAAAATCATACGACGGTAGCCAGAGTATAAAGGATGAGTATAGTGAAGGAGTTAATCGGGAAAAATACATGCTGACGAAGAGAGAGAATTAAAGGATTAAAACAGAAGGAAAATAATAAAATAAAGACCAATTTGCGAATCCCTCCCCACCACCACCATCCTTTCCACTGCACCACCTCCTATCCCCGACCCCCTCCTCCTTCCCTCACCCCCCTACACCTTCCCTCACCACTACCACCTTCCCCTCCATCCCCACTGCATCACCTCTTCCGCCTCCTCTCCCTCACCCCCTCTCTCCTTCCCCCAACCACTACCACCTGCATCCACCACCACTCCTCTGACTGCATAACCCCCCCACCCCCACTCCTACCACCACCATCACCCCCACCACATCAACCTCTGCAAAACCCCACTCCCCCCTTGCACAACATTTTCCTCTGCCCAACCCTAATCACCCTAGTCATCATCCTGTCCTCACCCCCACCACACCACAACCACACAACCCTCCTCCACATTTCCCCACCACAATCCACCATCCATACCACTACATTAATCCCCCATCCCCATCGACCATATTTTCCTCTGCACAACCACAACCCTCCTCCACCACCTCCTCTTCACAATCCCTCCAATCCTCATCCCCTGCATCCCCTCCACATCCTCACCTCCTACCCACCACACTTCCTCTCCACAACCCTCATTATCCCCCTCCACTTACTCATTCCACTAAACCCCCATCCACCCCTTCCATTCTCTAGTTACCTTCCTTTCCCTCCACCTTGTACACCCATCCACCTCATTACATCCATCATCATCATCTTTTTTTCCGTCTTTCCTTTGCACCATCCTCTTTTATAATTTTCATCGCCATCTTAATTTCCCTCTTTCTTTTTTTGCATTTGTTTCTCTAGTCATTTTTCTTTGCACCATTCTTTCCCAGCCTTCCCTTTAATCTCTCTCTCTCTCTCTCTCTCTCTCTCTCACACACACACACCTAAATCCCACAGGTATCTCTCACGGCTAATAAATCGACGTAATTCCGATAAACCCGATACCCTATCCCTTCCCGATACGCGATTAGACCGGACATCGCAACTTCCGATAGCGTCTCATGTCCGTAGTAACGAGGCGAGGACCCTGAGTTTTGACCTGTGTGTGTGTGTGTGTGTGTGTGTGTGTGTGTGTGTGTGTGTGTGTGTGTGTGTGTGTGAGGGAGGGAGAGGAGAGAGCGCCATAGGCAACTCTCCACTGCCACCACCACTCACCCGCTCTCTCTCTCTCTCTCTCTTCCAACCTGTTGTACGCGCACTCCCTCCCTCCCTCTCTCTCTCTCTCATGGTCCCCCTCCCCTCCCTTCCCTCCGTTTCCTCCCTTAAATACTAAGTTTCCCTCCCTGTCTGTATGTTCCACTCTGTTAATTCTCTCTCTCTCTCTCTCTCTCTCTCTCCCCTCGTACACATATATTTAGTTACTTCGTGTTCTCATTTTCAGTCCTGAGAGAGAGAGAGAGAGAGAGAGAGAGAGAGAGAGAGAGAGAGAGAGAGAGAAAGTAAAAGGATACTCTCTCTTGAAATGGCTCTTAAAGAACAGACATATCCCTGCTGTTCAGATAGATAGATAGATAGATAGCCTGATAACCTGATAGATACATAATCAGATAGATACAGAGATCGAGATAAGCAGAATGAGATAGATAAATAGAGTAACACCAGAAATTCACAGACAGATAGACACATATTTCAGACAGACAGAATAAATGAAACGCCTTACACATAACACAGATTTACAGGCACAGGAAGATGTAACCTAGATAGATAGATAGATAGATAGATAGATGCAGATAGACATAGACTGACTGATAGACAGATGCAGGTAGATAGACGGATAGATAGACAGGCAGCCTGATAGATAGATAGACAGATAGACAGATAGGTAGATAGATTGACAGACAGACAGACATTGAGTAAATCACAACTACAGGATGAAGGAAGAAGGAAATAAATATTTAAAGCCAAGTAAATGAATCTAGAGAAAAGAGAGATAAAGAATGATGAAAGAAAATAGAGAGAGATAAAGAATGACGAAAGAAAATAAAGAGATAAAGAATGATGAGGGAAACTAAAGGAAAATATAATAACGCAGTTTGAGATGGGGAGAAGAATTAATTGATGGGGAGGCAAATGTGGCAAGAAAAAGATAGATAGTATGGAGAGGGAGATTGAGAGATAGTATGGAGATAGACAGATAGACAGTACTGAGAGATAGATAGATTACTAGACAGTATGGAGAGAGAGAGAAGTAGTTTGACAATATAGACAGATTAATATAGACAATATGAAAAGACAGACATGTAAACAGATAGACAATATCGACAAAGTTAACAGACAGACAATACGGAGGGAGAGACAGACTGAGACAATGGACAGACAGAGAGATTAGAAGATAGAAAACATAGACAGAAAAAAAAGGAAAAACAAAGTACAGACAAAGAGACAGACAGACAGACAGATTTACAGACTGACACTATAAGCAGAGATAAACAGACAGACAAGGATAGCCAGAAATAGATTAGACGATAGATAGACAGATTAAGATAGAGAATGTGGACAAATAGACAGATGAATAGATATAGTTGGCCGGATTCGTGGAAAAGTCTAGGGAAGAAGCCCATATCGATTCGACGGAAGGTACGGTATTTATAGGAAAGCTGATGACAATACCAGAACCCCTCTGTGTGTGTGTGTGTGTGTGTGTGTGTGTGTGTGTGTGTGTGTGTGTGTGTGTGTGTGTGTGTGTGTGTGTGTGTGTGTGTGTGTGTGTGTGTGGAGGAATAGGTGAATGTACTTAGGATAAATCTTGTGATAATAAAGGAAGAGATATAAGTACTAAGTCTGAAGAGGAAAATGGGTAAAGAAAAATAAAGAAAATTAAAGAAAGATAAAAAAAAAAACAGGAGGTTACTTTCTTTAATACAGTGTCGTGTTTTTTTTTGTTTTCTCACATGATTATATTCAGTTTAGATTTTTTTTTTTTTTGGGGGGGGGAGGAAGGGTTAGATACAGCCTTCAATAATCTCTTCAATATAAAAAAGCTCTCCCAGGCTCATGAAAATAATAATAATAATAATAATAATAATAATAATGATTGATGATGATGATGAAGATGATGATGATAATAATAATAATAATAATATCCTACATAATAATAATAATAATAATAATAATAATAATAATAATAATAAAATATAATAAAGAAGACATTACCCTGTCGAAGAATTTTATAAGAAAAGATTAAGGGGAAGAAGATAAGGGGATAAGACAAAGGGGAATTCTGGGAAGGAGTTGGGGAGGGTGGTGGCTAGGAGAGGGGAGAGGGAGGGGGAAGACACTGCATTGGGGGTGGGGGAAGTGGAGGCTGCAGCAGAGGAGGTTGGGGAGGAAACTGAGGAAGTGGGGAGACAGAAAGGAGGCTGAGAAGAAGAGGGTGTATGAGAAATGGGGAGGGATGTCTTGGGGAGAAGGGAAGAGACTGAAATGGGGGAAGGGAGGGGAGGTGGGGATGAGCCTGAGGATTATGGGGGATTAGGGAGGGGAAAACTGAGAGGGGATGGATAAGAAAGGATGGAGTCTGGGTGTATGGAGGAAGGGATAATATTGAAAAAAAAAAATTGATGGATTATAAACGAAAAATACATGATATTGAGAAGGAAGTGGAGAGACAGATGAGTGGAGGAAATAGTCTGCAGTGGTAGTGGGGATGGGGAGGGGAGGAGGGAGGAATGGGGAGGGAGGAGGAGAGAAAGGGGGGGAGCATGGGGCAGGACATGGGAAGGAAGCTTGCATGCGGAGGAGGGGAGGGGAATATGGGGTGGAATGAGATGCCAACTGGAAGGGGAGTGGGAGGGATGGAGAGGGGTGAGAGAGGAGAGGGAGTGGGGTAGCAAGGGAAGGGAGGGGGAGAGAAGGGGAGGGGAGACATGGGAGACTACGGGACAAGAAGGGAGGAAAGGATGAGAAGAGTTGGGAAGGGGAAGACAGGATCGGAAATGTAGGGGAAGGGGTTGGGGAGGGAGAGGAGGGGTCGGGAAGAGGGGGAAAGTAGGGAGGGGAGGGCAGAGTAGGTGGGGAGGGAAGAAGAGGGAGAGTAAGGGAGGGGAAGAAGGGATGAGGAAGTAGAAGAAAGGAAATAAGGAGAAAGGGGATGGTAAGAGATGGGGTAAGAGGGGAGGGGAGAAAGAGGAAGTGGTACATAAAGGAGATGAGGGGAAGAGAGACTGAGTAGGAGAGGGGAGGGGAAATAATGACAAGTAGGATTGAAAAGGGGATGGATAGACACGAGTGGGATGGGATAAGGAATAAAAGGGAAGTGACGAAGAATGAGGAGTGAGGAGGAGAGGAGGGGAGTGAGGGGGATGAGGAGGAGGGAAAGGAGGGGAGAAGGGAGGAGAGGAGATGCTGAGGAGGGCTATATGGAGGGAAGAGGAGGGAAGACAGGAGACAACAGATGGATGGAGGAAGAGGAGGAGGGACGAGGAGGAAGAGGGAAGAGGGGGAGGAGGAGGAGGAAAAGAAACTGAGATAAGGATTACAGGGGAGGAGGAAAAGAAGAGGAGGTGGGAGGATGCTGGGAGAGAAAGATGGGGAGGAAAAGGAGGGGAGGAGGGGGAGGGGATGGAAGTGGAGGAGGTGTGGGCTGCGGGGTATATAAGGGGCGAGGCAGGGCGGACTGATCAATAATACTGTGGAGGTCGGTGAGGGAGGGTGTGTGTGTGAGCCAGGCGTCCGGCGTGGGGCATGGCCGTTGTGCGTGCTAGCTCTCGTCTCTCATCTCTCTCTCTCTCTCTCTCTCTCTCCTTCTCTCTCTCTCTCTCTATTACATTCACTCCCTTTTTTCTTTAACCTGTTTCCCCCTTCCCCCTCCTCTCTCTCTCTGTTGTCATTCTCTTTCACTATTCCTCTCTCTCTCTCTCTTTCTCTCTCTCTCTCTCAGCTTGCTTCTGTCTCTCTCCCTCTCTGTTGACATACTCTCTTTGACTATATGTTTCTCTCTAACTGCATTCATCTCCCTCCCTCCCTCCCTCTCTCTCTCTACATGCACTCACGCTCGCTCGCTCTTTTCGTCTAAATTCACTTTCTGTTCCGTTTCAGTTTCTCTCTCTCTCTCTCTCTCTCTCTCTCTCTCTCTCTCTCATGGACTATATGCATGTTTTTCCCGTCAAGTTTTTTTTCCTCACACATTATTTCCCCATATACTTGTCTCTCTCTTCATCATTTGGATTTCTTATAACACTATCATCCTTACCCTATTATTTACTCTCTTCATTTCGCCCATGTGTGTGTGTGTGTGTGTGTGTGTGTGTGTGTGTGTGTGTGTTTACCTTCACTCCATCCTTCCTTTTCTCCCATCTTTTTTTTAAGCTACATCTCAGTTCTTTTATTTTTTACTGTTTTTTTGCTGTAGTTTCTGTATTTATTGTATTTCTCCATTTTTTTTTGTAACGTCTGTATTTTTCGTTGTGTCTGCCTACAAAATCTTTACCAAATATTCCTCTGGTACATTCTTTTCTTGCTTGCTTTTTCTTTTTTAGGTATACCCCAGTTTCAATATTCATTTTTATGCACGTGTGTCTGTTTTTGTGAGTGTCAAATGTATGCTCTCTCTCTCTCTCTCTCTCTCTCTCTCTCTCTGAGCAATATTTACTTCTGACAACTTTTCTTTCCTCCAAGCTTAAAACTTCCTTATTTCTCCTCTCTCTCTCTCTCTCTCTCTCTCTCTCTCTCTCTCTCTATCTCTTTTTTTTTTTCTCCTTATCTTTCTCCTTATAAATATTTTTTTTCTTTTTTCATCCTTTTACGTGATCTCGTCAAACGGAAATTTTTGTGTACCAATTGGGTAGTGTTTGCTTAAGAAAGAGAAAGAAAATGACAAAAACATTAAAACAACACGACACAGAAAGCAAAATCAACCCAAACCGCGAACTCACAGAAAAACAAATAAAAAAAAGACAAGACAACACCGTGAAAACGAAAAAAGAAAAAGACAAAGGCTGAAATAATTAAAACTTTGTCTTTTAAAAAAAAAATGCCTTGACGGAAATTTTAAGTGAGTGACCAGGAAACAAGGGCAAGACAGTGGAAAAAAAAAACAGTGAATATTTTTTTTTCCACTAGACTTGCAGTGAAATATCAGCTGACGCCTTCAGTGACCGATAGCGTTTGTGTGTGTGTTTGTGAGACGGAGGAAAAAGGAATGGTAGTGGAGGGAAAAATGGGGGAGGAATGGTAGGGGAGGGAAAAATGGGAGGGGAATGGTAGTGGAGGGAAATAATGGGAGGGGAATGGTAGTGGAGGAAAAAAAATGGGAGAGGAATGGTAGTGGAGGGAAATAATGGGAGGGGAATGGTAGTGGAGGGAGAAATGGGAGAGGAATGGTAGTGGAGGAAAAAAAATGGGAGGGGAATGGTAGTGGAGGGAAAAATGGGAGAGGAATGGTAGTGGAGGGAAAATGGGATTGGGATAAGTGGGGGAGAACTGGGAGTGCCATGGTAGGGAAAGGGATGATGTAATGGGGTGAGGGGGAGGGAAAGGGGAAAGAAACAGGAGAGAGAGAGAGAGAGAGAGAGAGAGAGAGAGAGAGAGAGATTACAGGAATAAACTGGGTGGAAGGAGAATACACCCAAGAGGATTAGGTAAGTAAGGGAGGGAGGGAGTGAAAGGGAGGGAGGCAGGAAGGGAGGCAGGGAGGGATTAGAGACTGGATATAGTAGAAATGAAGGAACGTAGGGGATTAGGGAGTGGATATATGGCGAGAGTAATGAAAGAAAGAAGGAGAGTGGACGGGGAGGGAGTGGCAATGTGGAATGATGTGGATGCTGTGGAGTGACAAAGTGGAATGACGTGGTGTGGACGCTGTGGAAGTGAGGAGACCAGAATGAGACAGTCAGGGGAATGTATGTGACAGATAGAGTGACGCAGAGAGAGCTGGGTGGTGAATATAGAGTGAGGAAGAGTTAGGGGGAGGCTGTGAGAGTGAATGAGTGGAGTGACAGGCAGAGCGGGGGTGAATATGAGTGAGGGAGAGTGAGTGAGTTGTGGAAGAGGATGAGTAGAGTGAGAGATGAATGAAGTAGAGAATGACTAACTTCTAAAATGAGAGAGAGAGAGAGAGAGAGGACTCCTGGTCAATTAACATCTTCACTACGTATGGATGATAATTATACAATCACCCACATCCCTTAAACCAGCTCTATAATTATCCACAACCACCACAAGTCCACTACAAACCCTCAGAACTACCACCTCTCTCTCCAATTACCCACACACTCCCACACACACCCAAAACAATCCCAATTCCATAACCATATACCGTAAACATAGCCCCCTCCTCCCCCACACCCACTACCATACCCCTCTCCTGTCCCCCACACCCACTACCCCCTCTCTACAATCACCCACAATCCCTAAAATCACCCAAAATACATCCCTCACATCCCCCCCCCCACCAGTTTCAAGCAACAATCGCACCTAAGCGTCCCTGACCCAAGGCGAATGTGCAACAGGTTTTGGGTATGTGCATTTTCCAGCGCTCCCCCCCCCTCCTCTCTCTCTCTCTCTCTCTCTCTCTCCCTCTCTCTCTCTCTCTCTCTCTCCTGCAACTACGAGGATGGGGTGCAGTGAGGCGATGGTGTGTGGGGGAGAGAGAGAGAGAGAGAGAGAGAGGGGGGGCGGGGGGATGTGAAGAGTAAAGATGACAGAGGGTGTGAGGGTGGGGTTGGAGAAGTGGGAGTGGCGATGAAGGAGTAGAAGGGGTGGAAGTGGGGTTCGAGGAGGAGTGTGAGCTTGCAGGACTAGGGGTGGGGCTGGAGGAGTGGGAGTGGGGTTGGAGGGGTGACAGTGTGGGGAGTGAAGAGGAGAAAGGAGAGTTTGGTTGCAGGAGTGGAGAGACGAAAAAAAGGGGAGTGGAGGAGTACAAGAGGAGTGTTATGAAAGTGTGGGCGCTCAGGTGGGCGGGGGAGGGGGGGACTGAGATTGAAATTATGGGGGTGTGGGGATGGGGGTGGGGGTGAGGGGGTAGAGGGGTGGGGGGTAGGGTGAGGGGGTAGAGGGGTGGGGATGGATGAGGCCGTACCACTGCAATTTCGGCTCAATTTTCGTCTGTGCGTAGCGTCGACTTTGTCAGGGATCGGCAAATTGGAGTGTGTGTGTGTGTGTGTGTGTGTGTGTGTGTGTGAAGAGAGAGAGTGCAAGTGCCGATTAATAGTGCATATTGTAATTGTATATACACAAAGGAACCTGAATGTGTTTGGAATGTGCCTGATACAGTGCGTATGATTATGTAAGTATGAATGTTATGTATGTATGTGTGTATGTATGCATGTATATGTATGTATGTATGTATGTACGTATGTGTGTTTGTATGTATTTATTCAGCATGTGATTATACGGGCCTATGTGTACTAGCATGCATGAATATGTATGCCTCCTTGTTCGTGTATGTAGTTAATAAGCACGCGTATGCCAGTGTGTGTGTGTGTGTGTGTGTGTGTGTGTGTGTGTGTGTGTGTGTGTGTGTGTGTGTGTGTGTGTGTGTGTGTGTGTGTGTGTGTGTGCCGTGAAGTGTGTGCGTGCGCGTGTGCGTGTGTGTGTGTGTGGAGCCTCTTACACATGCCTCAATTTACCCCGTCCATTGATGCTGTTTTGGAAGCGAGCCTAAAGCCGTGTTTGATCCTGTTTGTGTGTGTTTGAGTTTTATTTTCTTTGGTCCTGCTTTCATGTGTGTGTGTTCTTGTGTTTGGGAACTGGTGTATGAAATGTCTTTTGGACTTGCCTTCATTTGGACTACACACACACACACACACGTCCCTTCCATCCCCCAACCCTGGTCATATATTTTTCCTCTGACACGGCTATACGAGGTCAAAGGCCAAAAGGTCATCAGAAGAGGAGTCGCTACTCAGGTCAAAGCCAGCCTCACCTGCCCTTATAAAATTCCGGGTCTCATTAAGTCGTATTTCCTTTGCCAGGTAAAAGTGAACGGGGTTGAGGAGAAATTGTAAGGCTTGCTTTGGATACCTGGGGTTACACTGGGATAGTCTTTGCGTTTAAGTAATCAAGAGCTGTGTTAGTGTTTCTCTCTCTCTCTCTCTCTCTCTCTCTCTCTCTCTCTCTCTCTCTCTCTCTCATCACCAACTAACACAATTTTCAGAGTTACGGCGGAGATTGAAGCTTTTGCGGTGGAAAAAAATTGTCCAGCAGGTTAAAGTGGCTTGTGGTTGTTGTGGTGGAGTGTGTGTGTGTGTGTGTGTGTGTGTGTGTGTGTGTGTGTGTGTGTGTGTGTGTGTGTGTGTGTGGCGTGCGGTCGTATTGTCTGCCATGTTGAGTGCAGTTGTGTGAGAGTTTCCTTTATTGTTTGTGTTTCCCATAGTGTTTGGTATGCACGGCTTTTTTCCACATGTTTATTTACACACACACACACACACACACACACACACACACACACACACACACACAACGAGTACTATAATATTTCAGAACAGCTTATTTCCACTGATCCAAATTTACGCTATTTATCATCATTATTATTATTATTATTATTATTATTATTATTATTATTATTATCATCATTATTACTATTATCATTACTGTTATTGGTGGTGGTGTTACTGTTATTGTTTCTTTTTTCCATATTGTTCATTTCTTTCCATATCTACCTTTACCTGGATATAAGACAGGTAACCCTAGGCAGGCAGGTAAAGCGCTGTTACAGGATATCCTTTATTTTCCTGCCTTTATGGGCGCTGCCAAGGCCTACCACATAGAGGAAAGGGCAATTAGTGGATAGGGAAGTGTGTGTGTGTGTGTGTGTGTGTGTGTGTGTGTGTGTGTGTGTGTGTGTGTGTGTGTGTGTGTGTGTGTGTGTGTGTGTGTGTGTGTGTGTGTGAGAGAGAGAGAGAGAGAGAGAGAGAGAGAGAGAGAGCGTAGCCGTAAATGTTAATAAAAAAAAAATCCTCAGGGCGACAGACAATAAAAATTCACAGATAAATAGAACAGGTACAGACAAAAGGGGCATACCTCTCACCCCACTCCCTCCCCACTCCCCCCACTCCCCACTCCCTATCCCCACCTCTCATTCCACCATCCCTACCCCTCACCTAATCGTCATCCTCACCCTCATCTCCCCACTCCATCACCCCTCACCCCACTCCATCTCCCCACTCACTCCCCACTCCCCGACATCAAAGCAGAGGCCGTACTTAGTGATATTAACCCCGCCACTTTGATCTAGACGCATATCTTTCCCTCCATCTATTGTCGTCCGATTTCGTTACATCTCCTCTTCCATCACTCACTTCCCATTCTCTCTAATTTTCGATCACTCACTTCCAATTCTCTCTATTCCTGATTCACTATTTTTTCTTTAATTTTCTTTTATGATCACTCACTTCCCACTTTTTTTTACTCATTTCATTTCTTATCTTTTTTTTTTTTTTTAACGAACACTCACTTCCCATTCTCTTTATTCTTCACTCACTTTTTTACTCTATTTCGCTATCTTCAAACACCTTTATTTACCTCTGTTTTTTTTTTATTTTGTTTTTTTTTGGAATGGGGGGTAGATTTAACACTCATTACCTCTGCCAAAGAAGCCGCAGGAGGTACTGTATTCACCCCTGTCTGTCTGTTTGTTTGTCGACGGGATATTTCAAGAAGTTATTTGTGGATTTCTGCAAAATTTTGTGGATATGTGGGTCATGGGACGAGGAAGGCTTGATTAAATTTTGATGGTTACGATTAAAAAGATTAGGATTAAATGGGGTTAAAAGGGATTAGGATTAAAGGGGTTAGGATTAAAGGGTTAGGATTAAAGGGTTTAGAATTAAAGGGGTTAGGATTAAAGGGTTAGGATTAAAGGGGTTACAATTATAGGGTTTAAGATTAAAGGGGTTAGGATTAAAGGGGTTAGGATTTGGAATAAAATCGTCTGAAAGCAATATAAATATGATTTTTAAAAGTCACCGGATACAAAGCATAAAGAAAACGAGAGGAGAGAGAGAGAGAGAGAGAGAGAGAGAGAGAGAGAGAGAATTATTATACTTCTAAGACCCTCCCTTTAGCCTCCTCTAGACCGCCTCTCACTCTAATTGCCCTTCCATTACTGACTACGGGACAAACGAAATGTCAGCGTCTGAGAGAGAGAGAGAGAGCAAGGGAGGGAGGGAGAGAATGGTAACTCCTCTCTCTCTCTCTCTCTCTCTCTCTCTCTCTCTCTCTCTTTTTCCAGCGTCTCCCCTTTACACGACCCGACTCCCGTTTTTTGTTGAGCTCCAGAGTGACTTTCTAGCCCCAGAGGTTTCTCATTTTAGCTCTCTCTCTCTCTCTCTCTCATTTTTCTCTTCGGTTCCTTTCCAATATCCATCATCTTTCTTTCATAACTCCTTCTTCTTTGTGTCTTTCTTTATTTTTCTCAATACCTTTCCCTTTTTCTGCCCCTCCTCCCCCCCAATATCCAATAACCATCACATTTCCTTCACAGCTACTCACTTTCTTTCTTTCTTATTTCCCTCTTTGTTCCTTCCTCCAATTATCGTTTTTATATCACTTACCCAGATTCCACTCAATAACCAATATCCATCATATTTCCTTCCCAATTCCTTCCTTCTTTGCCGCATCCATGAAAACGATTAAACCCAGTATGTGTCCCAAACTGTGTCACTCACTCACCCACTCACTCATATACTCACTCTCACTTAGTCATATCGTTACTTGTTTAAAATGAATCCTGGCACGCTGCAACCATAGAGTTTGTGTGTGTGTGTGTGTGTGTGTGTGTGTGTGTGTGTGTGTGTGTGTGTGTGTGTGTGTGTGTGTAACGTCGCACTTATGGGGTTGTGTTGACGGGTGGGGGTGCTGGTGACGTGTCTGGGGTGCGTCTGGGGTGTAGGGTGTCTTTAAGGGGTGTGGCCGAAGACAATTAACACCTTTTGGGGGATGTGTTGGGGTGGTGGATACAGTTCGGGTTGGTGCGCCTATCAAAAATGTCCTTTGTTTTGTTTTCCCTTTCTTTTTCGCCCTATGTATGTTTCCTCCTCCTATGTTTCCGTCCAAACTCCTTCCTTTCCTTCATCCTTTTTACATCCTTACTATTGTTTCCTTCTATCATTTACCTCTTCTCCCTCCAAATCCCCTCTCTCTCTCTCTCTCTCTCTCTCTCTCTCTCTCTCTCTCTCACTATCTGTCTTCTTTCTCTCAGTATCTCTCCCACTTTCTCTCACTTTCCTCCTCACCTGCCCTAAAATAGATCCACCTGATTGGTTAATTACTGGCAGCGGCAGGTAAGGAAGGAACCAATCAGAGACGAGGAAGCCAAATGACGTCATCCGATGAGTGGATGGTTCGGGCTAACTGTCTTTTCCCTTTCCAATTCCTCGGCGATTTTCTCCGCCTTCAGCTTCTCTCTCTCTCTCTCTCTCTTTCTCTCTCTCTCTCTCTAGATTTTCCCCCTCTTTCCCTCTCTTCCTTCCAATATTCCTTTACTTTATTTTCTTGCTTCATTCTCTTTATTAATATTTTCTTCTTATATTCCTTACATTTTCTCTATCATTCTTTTTTTTCATTCTCTCGTCCTCATTATTCTCTATTCCTCTTTCTTCTTTTTCCCTCTTCTATCATTCTTCGTTTCCTATCTTCTCTCCTCCCTCTCTCTTCTACTTCTCTTCTCTCTCTCTGTTCTTTCTTCTCTCCTCCTCCTCCCTTTTTTCTCCCTTCTTTGTCTTTCTGTTCTTCCTGCCTTCTCTCTCTTTTTCCCTATTATATTTAGTCTATTTTATCTCTTCCCTCTTTTCTTCCTGTTATTCTGTCTCTAATCTTTCGTCCTTAACTCTCTTCTTCCTCTTATTCTTTGTCTTTTTCTTCCTTTTTCCTTCCTTCTTCATTCTTCCTTCTCTCTTCTTCCTTCCTTCCCTCTTTTTTCCATCTTTCTTCCCTCTCCATTCTTCCTTATTTCTTCCCTTTTCTTTCTTACTTTCTTCCTTATTCTGTTCTCATTTTTTCTCTTTACTTTCCTCCCAAAAATCCTAGACCTCGTTTGCGCTTATCCTTAATCACTCTTGCTCCTTCCCTCCCCCTCCCTCCCTCCCTCTATCCCACTTTCCTCCTTTCCTCCTTCCCTCTCCTCCTCGCCCACTGCCTTCTTTACTCCTTCCTTCCCTCTACCTTCCCCCTTGACCCATCTTTCCTCCCTCCCTCCTTCCCTCTCCCTCTCGCTTCCTCCTTTCCTCCCTCTCTCCTTCCTTTTCTCCCACCACCACCTTCCTTCTCCCCTCCCTCCCGCCTTCCCTTCCTTCTTTCTTTCTTTCTTTCTTTCCTTGCTTCCTTCCTTCCTTCCTCAACACCATCTTCTCCTCCTCCCCTCCCCCCAGTCTAATATCTTCATTTCTTCCTCCTCTCCTTCCCTTCCTCTCATCACCCTCCTCCTTCTCTACTCGTCTCTCTCCTTCTCTCTTCTCCCTCATTCTTACATTCCCTCTACTTAATCACTTTCCTTCATTCCTTCACTCCGTCATTCCCTCCCTCCCCACTAGTCACCCCTCTCCTTTCTTAATCATCTCTCTCTCTCTCTCTCTCTCTCTCTCTCTCTCTCATAATGCATTCCCCTCTCTCCACTCACTCATAATCTATAACTATTCTTACTCTCTCCTTTCTCGTTCCTCTCCCCTCTTCCCCACCTCCTCCTCTCCTCTTCCCCATCTCCTCCTCAATTCCCCATCTCCTCCTCTCTTCCCTACCTCCTCCCCTCTTCCCCACCTTCTCCCCTCTTCTCCACCTCCTACCCTTTTCCCTACCTCCTTCCTTCTTCTCCACCTCCTCCCCTCTTCCCCACCTCCTCTTCTCTTCCTCACCTCCCTCCTCATGTCCCTCCTACCTTCCTTCCTCTCCTCCTTGCCTCCCAGCCTTCCCCAGTGCATCCTTCCCCGTATCTCAGATCTAATTGATTTTCTTACCTTTTTCTTACCTCTGCAACCCTTATCCTATTACACCTTTTTCTTTCCTTAATCTATATATTTACTTTAATCCTTCATTTTACATTTTCTTACCTCTTCACTTTGTCCTTCATGTTCTTCCTTGTCTTATTCTTGACTTCTTGCCAGACATTGTGCTTCGTCTCTCACCTTTTCCTTCATTATCTCTCTTTCTTGTTTTTCTTTTTTTCTTTCTCACATTTCCTTTTCCTCTCGCCTAACTGGGTTTTAGAACTTCCATTCCCTCTTCTCTTCTTCTTCGTTTCTTCTTCTTCTTCTTCTTCTTCTTTTCCTTCTTCTTCCTCTTCTTTGTCTCTTTCCTCTTCCTTTCAACTCCTCCCTTCTCTCCAACTTTATGAACCAATACCTGTCATTTCCTCGTCACATTTTTCAATTCTGTTCTCATTTCTTTTCGTCATCACCCAGTCCTTCTTCCTTCCTTCTAACCCTCCTTAATGTTATCTAATACTGTACTTTTTTATTTCCATGCCTCGTAAATACTGACATTCTATCCGTCTTCCTTATTTTTCTTCCTTATTCCGTAATTAGCCTCATACTCCGTCTCCTTCCCTCCTATTACTCCTTCACTCCTCTCTCCTGCAAGTTCTTCTCCTCTCTCTTCCTCCTTTTTCCTTCCTTTTATCATGCGCCCCTCTCCTCTCCTCGTAGTTTCTTTCCTCTCTATTTCTCTTTGCTTCTCTCCTCTCCTGTTCTTCTCTCATCTCTTCTAGTTTCGATTCTCTCACCTCTCTAGTTCTCTTTTTCTCTTTTTCCTCCTTTTTCCCTTACCCCTCTTCTCCTCTCCATTTCTGTTAGTTTCTTTCGCCTCAGCTCCTCTCCTCTCCTCGCCTCTCTTCTCTCCTCTCCTCTCCTCATCCTTTTTTTCTCCTCTCCAGCTAGCTTCTCCTCTCCTCTCCTTTCCCCTCTCCAATCCTCTCTCCTCTTTCTTTTCTTCTCAATTCCCCCCTCTTTCCCTCTCCTCCCCAGTCCTCTCCTCCCTTCTTGCTCCTTCCTTCTCAAATTTTCACCCTTAATTTTCCTCTTCTCTCCCTTCCTTCCTTCCTTCTTTCCGCCTCTTCTGTCCTCTTCTCTCCTCTCCTCCCCTTCCAACTTTCTATCCTCTCATCTCTTCACCATCCCTCCTCCTTCTCTCTCTTCTTCCATGCACATCTTAGCTTCTTTCCTCTCAGTTCTTTACTCCTCTCCCTCCCCTCTCCTTTCCTGCTCTCCTTCCTCCTTTTCTCCCTTCGTCCTCTACCCTCCTCCTTGCTAAACTTTCCTTCCCTCTACTCTCCCTTTTTCCCCTGCCTTCTTCCTCTCTTCTTTCTCTCACGCTCCCTTTCCCATCTTTCCTCTTTGCTCCTTCCATCCTTCCCTCTCCTCTTCCTCCTTCCCTACCCTCCCTTCTTTCCATCTCTTTTCCTTCCCTCTCCTCTCCCTCCTTCTCCTTTCCTTCCCTCTCCTCTCCCTCCTTCCTCCGCCTTTCCTTGCTGATCTTAAGGTAAAAGCCGCCTTGGACGGTATTGGGTCCTGCCCTTTGTGGGACAGAGTTAAAAGCCGCTCTTATATGGTGTTGGGAAGGCCCGCGATATTGGCGTGGTGTGGTGTGGTGTGGTGTGGTGTGGTGTGGTAACGGTATGTTGGTGTGGTGGGGTGTTGGTGTAGGTGGTGTGATTGTGGTGCTGGGGAGGAAGGGGGATGTTGGTATAGTGGTGTAGGTGGTGTGTGGTGTGGTGCTGGTGGTGGTGTTTGGGAGGTCTGTGGATTCTGGTGTGGTGGTGTGGTAGTGCCGGTGTGGTGGTGGTGCTGGGGTGGCCTGAGGATATTGGTGTGGTGGTGTGGTTTTGATGTGGTTGTAGTGGTGTGTAGGTGATGTGGTGGTGGCTGTGGTGTGATCGTGTACGTAATGCCTGTAGTAGTATGGTTGTGATGTTAGTGAGGGATACTGGTGTGGTGGTAGTGGTGGTAGTGGTGGTGGACAGTGTGGTCGTGCGTGCGTGCGTTGATAGCAGCGGGAGCATACACAAAAACCGGAATATGCAGACAAAGTGAACGCGGCGGTGGTGATCGATGGGGAAGTAGGTGCCGGTAATGCGTGATGCTGTGGCTGAAAGGGCGGGTGTGGTGTGGTGTGGTGTGGTGTGGTGTGGTGTGGTGGGGAGAATTTGTTGATGTGATAGTGAAGGTGAATGTGGTGGTGATGGAGTGGTTGACCAGAGGATAATGGGTGTGGTGTGGTGTGGTGTGGTGTGGTGTGGTGTGGTGGTGGAGCGAGTTAGGAAGTGGTGTACCCTTTCCACATTAACTTGGCCCTGCTATCTCAGTATCTTGACTGTTGAACTTAAATAACAGACAGACAGATAGATATAAAAAGATAGATACAGACACACAAACACACAGACAGACAGACAGATAGATGGATAAATAGATAGATATATTTACAGAAATCCATATAATTTTGGTGTCAGTGATAGTAGAGCCAAAAAAAAAAAAAAAAATGCATATGGTTCCGTTGTTAAATTATTCATGGCGTAATTAAGACTGGGATGATGTATCAGTCCCAGGCCGAAAAAAAGGGTGAAAAAAAAGGGTGAAAAAAATATAAAGGGTGAAAAAATAAAGGGTGGAAAAATATAAAGGGTGAAAAAAAATATAAGGGTGAAAAAATAAAGGGTGAAAAAATATAAAGGGTGAAAAAATTATAAAGGGTGAAAAAATATAAAGGGTGGAAAAATATAAAGGGTGAAAAAATAGAAAGGGTGAAAAAATTATAAAGGGTGGAAAAATATAAAGGGTGGAAAAATTATAAAGGGTGAAAAAATTATAAAGGGTGAAAAAATAAAAGGTGGAAAAATATAAAGGGTGGAAAAAATATAAAGGGTGGAAAAAATATAAAGGGTGGAAAAATATAAAGGGTGGAAAAATATAAAGGGTGAAAAAAAATAAAGGGTGGAAAAATATAAAGGGTGAAAAAATATAAAGGGTGGAAAAATATAAAGGGTGGAAAAATATAAAGGGTGGAAAAATTATAAAGGGTGGAAAAATATAAAGGGTGGAAAAATATAAGGGTGAAAAAATATAATGGGTGAAAAAAACAATGCGAAAATATATATAGGACAAAAAAATAGTGAAAAAATATAAAGGGTGAAAAAAGGTGAAAAAATATAAAGGGTGAAAAAAGGTGAAAAAATATAAAGGGTGAAAAAAGGGAGTGAAAATTATAAAGGGCAAAAATAGTGGAAAAAAAAAAAATGATGAAAAATACAGCCTAAAGGGTGAAAAAAAATATAAAGGGTGAAGAAAATAAAATGGGTGCTAGAGTTGTCCCGTTCATGAGAGGGTATTAACACTCTCAGGCTCCTATGGTCGGTATTCTCTTCGGTTAAGGAAGCTCCCTAACACCTCTTCCTAAGCTATTTATTTTCCACGTTACTCCTTTCTATACACTTCTGCGTCACTTAATTCATTCAAATATCACCATCTTTGGCATAAACAACTTACAAACTGATATTAACCAGACGTATCCAAGAATAAATCGCTAAGGAAGAGGTGTTAGGAAGCAACGAGAATAAGGACCTGTGACTATCTCTCACCAGAAAATAATTATGTGGAGTTAGTGATAAAATATGAGAGAGAGAGAGAGAGAGAGAGAGAGAGAGAGAGAGAGAGAGAGAGAGAGAGATCCACCGCCTATAATCTGCCTACTCATAAGTCCGAATATTTGACCCTACTCTGTGACCTTGACCTTTGGCCCACTGTTCTCAAATTCGAGGGACTTCATCCATGTCTGACCCTCAGCCTATCCACCAAGTTTGGTTCAAATCGGACAAAAATGTTTAAGCTGAGCTTGCCCTTTGAATGAGTGTTTATAAAGGACACACTCGACATGAACGGACCTTGAATTTGACTCTATTATTTTATTTTTTCTAGGAGGGAACAATCTTGCGGACTTCTGGCCTTTGGTTCCTCCTCCCTTGCAAAAAAAAGAAAAATCTTGACTGACCTTCAACCCTTCCACAAGTCGCGTCCGAATCGAGGAAAAATATTAAAGGATTGAAACTCTGACCTTTAATTTTGACAGGGCGTTCTCAAACTTTTATCTCTTCATCCTCTCCTGACCCTCAACCATTCCATTAAGCCCGGTCTAAATTGGATCCACACTGTCTGAGCTGACCTTGCCCTGGACTTATGATGACCTATGACCATTTTAGCCCATGACCTTTTTCGTTCGTGACCTCTTATCGCCCATGACCTTTTTCGTCTGACCTTCTATCGTCCATGACCTTTTATCAACCGTGACCTATTTCGTTTGTGACCTTTTTCGCCCGTGACCGTTTTCGTCCAAGACCTCTTATCGCCTGTGACCTTTTATCGTCCGTGACCTTTTATCGTCCGTGACCTTTTTTCGCTAATGGTCCTCAGCCATTATTCCTGATTTGGTGCAACTCCATCCATCATTTTTTCTTTTCCATAATGATGCAAACAGACAGACATAACCAGTAGACAGGACAGACAGCCAATTAAACAGAACCAAACACACAGAACTCTCGCGCTGCTCATGCGGGTGTAACTAGAGTATTCCCGGACATTAGAGGGTTCACGCAGACCGAATTAACGCTCAGAATTCAACGCCCTGCACAGACCAAAGAAAAATCGTCTGGGGTTAGCTGGAAGAGAATACAAGAGTTACTCCTACCATGAGGGGGGTAGGAGTGAGGCAAGATATCAATTCATTTATCAGCCAAAAAAAAAGTGAAAAATAAAAAGGTCAATAATTAAGCGGCGCCATTTGAGACAGGGTACGCCTGGAGGAGGAGGAGGAGGAGGAGGAAATGAGGGGGAAGAGGACAAGGAGAAGGGGTGAGAGAAGGAGAGGAGAGGCTAAAAGAATAAGGAGGTACGAGGGCAGTATCAGGAGGAGGAAGAGGAGGAGGAGGAAGAGGAGGAGGAAAAGGAGAAGAGGAGGGGCTTGGAGGAGGAAGAGGAGGAGCAAGAAGACTGACATGAGGAAGTGAGAGGCAGGCATGGATGACAGAAGAAAAATTCAGGAAGGGAGGGGAAAGAAAGGAGGAGGAAGGAGGGGAGTGGCGAGAGAGAGAGAGAGAGAGAGAGAAACTCAGGTCGTCGGGGTGAAGCGGCAAATCCTTCCTTATCTAGGTTTACTTGCCCTAATCTAAGTTTATCGTTCCTTCCCCTCTCTTAACCTTGTCCTTTAACCCCCCCCCACTCTCTCTCTCTCTCTCTCTCTCTATTTCCTTCGTTCTCCCTGACTCTTCCATCTTTAGTGCTTCCTCCACTCTCCTCCCTCCTTCCCTCTCCCTGTCCTCCTTCCTTCACTTTCTCTCCCTCCTCCACTCTCCCTGCCGCCTTCATTCTCCCTATTTTCTCCCCCCCCCTCTCTCTCTCTCTCTCTCTTCTTTACTTTTCCTCCTTCAATGACCTTGCTTTCTCATATTTCCTTCTCTCCCACTCACTCTGTCTCCTTCACTCTCTGCCGGAGGTGCCACAGACAGAGATGGAGGAGAGAGGGCAGAGACGTGAAGGTTGAGCTCTTAACACCTTTTCCTTACCGATTTATTCTGCCAAAACTAAAATTCTCTTCCTGTTACTGATGCCAAGAGCAGTATATCAATATTAAAATGACATCAACAGCGTACAAGAGAGACTTAAGTATAATACGGAAAATAAATCGCTAAAGAAGAGGATTAGGGAGGATTTTTCGAGCCTGAAGGGATTTGACACAGGCTCGTATCCTTGCACGTTAAGGAAGCTCCCTAACACCTCTTCCTCAGCGATTTATTTTTGGTTACGGCCGGTTAATATAATTTTGTGCGTTAATTATGAAGTGCATGGTGAAATTAGTATGACTTATATACCCCAAATGAGGATAGTATGGGGTGATATGCAAAATAAATCGCTTAGGAAGAGGTGTTAGGGAGCTTCCTTAACCGACGAGAATAGGGGCCGAGAAAATTAAAGTCTGAATTCTAGGTAGGATAAGAGGTTTCTTAACACTCTTTCCTTGGCGATTTATTTTGCCTATTACACCCTAACTCCTGTAGGTTATTTATATAGTTTCAATGACCTATTTTCAATGACCAATATACAAGGGGGTACCGATGAATACTGCACAGAATAAGGCGCTAAAAATGTGGTGTTACGAATTATCCGAAATCAATGGGGATTCGAACCGCAGAACTACGTGACTCAAAATGCTGTCTCAATGATATCTTTAATTCTATAGATCACGCATTACTTTGTCTTATTATTTTTTTTATTTATCATTATTAATTTTCTCTTCGCAAATAATGATCCATACATAGTGGATTTCTTATTGCGAAAATTAATGTGATCCTAAGACCAAAATTATCGCGTAAGTGACTCTTAGAAATGACCTGTATGAGAGAGAGAGAGAGAGAGAGAGAGAGAGAATTACATAGATATATAACCGATCTGTAAGCTGATATTATCCCCCTGAGAGAGATTACATAATATCACGGCCTTCAAAGACGTGGTCCTGTCTATTTTAAGGCCTATTATTCCACGCCTTTAAAAATAGATAGGATCGGTACCTGGGGGCGCTTAGTGTTAGGTAACCAATCTGACTCGTAACTAGGAAGAGAGAGAGAGAGAGAGAGAGAGAGAGAGAGAGAGAGAGAGAGAGAGAGAGAGTATTACATAGATATATAACCGATCTGTAAGCTGATATTATCCCCCTGAGAGAGATTACATAATATCACGGCCTTCAAAGACGTGGTCCTGTCTATTTTAAGGCCTATTATTCCACGCCTTTAAAAATAGATAGGATCGGTACCTGGGGGCGCTTAGTGTTAGGTAACCAATTTGACTCGTAACTAAGAAGAGAGAGAGAGAGAGAGAGAGAGAGAGAGAGAGAGAGAGAGAGAGAGAGAGAGAGAGAGAGAGAGAGAGAGAGAGATGAAACAGGTGGATATTTGGGAAAGATGAAACTCTCAAAGAAAAATTAAGGATATAAAGAGAATGAGAGGGAGGGAGGGCAGGCGGGAGGGAGGAATGGAGGGAGGGACAAAGGGAGGAATGGTGGGAGGGAGGGACAAAGGGAGA
>NC_137050.1:4341170-4351170 GCF_032717465.1 Coenobita brevimanus
GAAAGAGAAGGAAAGAAGAGAGATATGAAATAAAAAGGAAAGAGGAGAGAATGAAAACAAGGAAAGGACAGGCACTGCACAGGAAATCAGGTGTATATTTAATTAACACCTGTCCATGATATCCCAAGTCCGTACCGTACTCTCGCCGATTAAGGAAGACCCCTAACACCTCTTCCTTAGCGATTGATTTTAGGATATTGTTGGTTAATGTCCTCATGTACGCTATTTATGCAGAGGATGGTGATACTGGGAGGATTTACGTAACACAGAACAGGTCAGTAAGGTGCAATAAAGAAAACAAACCGCTTAGGAAAAGGTGTTAGGGAGCGTCCTCACCTGACGAAAATTGGGGCCTCTTACGTGTCACAAAACATCTATTTCTAACTCAATATTCTCAACGATATTCTCAGCTTCTAACAAAATAACTAACATCTATTTTACTCTATTTATTCTCAGTGACCGCAGGATCTGACTCGAACATAAGTGCTGGGTAACACTTGAGGAATGACTTTGAGTGACAACAAGTGGAGGACTTTGTAAGCTCCACCTCAAGTGTAATTAATCCCGGTGTTAATTTAGGACACTTAAAATTCCATGCTTAAAATCCTACTAATACCCAAAAAGTGACACGTATGATCAAAACAGCAAAATCAAAAAAACAAGAAGACAGAAATTAATAACCACATTTAATCCTCGAAAACTTGCAATCAGAAACGACCGACCGAAGTGCCAATTTTGAAAAACACCTTAAATTTCTTAAAAAAAAAAAAAAAAGTGCCACACGAAAGATCATCCGTGAAGTGCCAGTAAGTTCTCCTCCATATACCTTGCACTTACAGGCACTTTTTAGAGCCTAGCACTTGATTATAACTCTTGAAAAAAAAAAAAGTGCAACAAAAACAAGCCTGCCACTCGAAAATTACTACTGATAAAGTGTCACGAAAGCCCAACCTGGCACTGAAAAATTAGTTGAAAAAAGTACCACCCAAAAGATTCACGCACTTAAAATTTACAGCCGAAAAAAAAAAGTGCTACAAAAGGAAGCCAGGTACTCAAAGAAATAGTCAAAAAAAAGGTGCCACAGAAACCAGACCGGCACTCGAAACTTACTGTCGGAAAAAAGTGCCACGAAACTAAGCCCGGCACTTAAGAATCACTGCTAAAAAAGTGCCCCCCAAGCTCCCCCTGTCTCTCAAGTGGCAGTCAAGAGAGGGAAGGGCCCCATGGCAAAGTTTCTGAGGAGAAGTTTGAAGCGGAAGAAAGGTACAGTCACTTTCCTACGTAAGTCACCACCCAATCCTCTTTTCTCTGCCTCTTGCTGTCTGTCTGTGGCTTCCTGTTCCGGCTGTCTGTTTGTGGTCGTCTGTGGTTATAGTTTTCTTGTCTGTCTGTGCTGTCTTTGGTTTTGTTTTGCTATCGTGTGTGTGGTCGTCTGTGGCTTTGATTTGTGGTCTTGCCTGTGCTCATTTGTTGTTTTGTCTTGCTGTCTGTGTGCCTGTCTGTGGCCTTGTCTTGCTGTCTGTCTGTGGCCTTGTTTTGCTGTCTGTCTGTGGCTTTGTCTTGTTGTCTGTCTGTGGTCTTGTCTTGCTGTCTGTGTGCCTGTCTGTGGCTTTGTCTTGCTATCTGTCTGTGGTCGTCTGTGGCTATATCTTGTGTTCTCTATATACTGTTGCTTATAGGCATTGTCTTGTTTCGATAAGTTGCTGTGTCTGGAAGAGATTTGTATGGCTCTGCTTGCTATGGATACATAGATAGATAGATAGATAGACAGATACAGACAGATAGATTGATAAAGAAACATAGAGAGACAGATTTAACGCCGTCGTATTGTTTCTGTTTTTGAGGCTGTCTTGTTCTTTGTGTGTGTGTGTGTGTGTGTGTGTGTGTGTGTGTGTGTGTGTGTGTGTGTGTGTTACTCTTTCTGTGGCTCTGTGTCTAGTCTCTATGTTCTGTTGCGTGGTGCTAAATCTGTGTTGAGTCCGTGAGTGGCAAATTTAGGTCAAGTTAAAGTGGACAGGGTATACCATTCATTCCTGTTTTTTGAGGTCGAGGGTGAATGAGTCTTTTGCTATCTGCTGCTTTCTCTGCCTGGGTCTGCCTTTTGTTCCCGGGGTTATGAGTGTTGGCGGCTGTTGCAATCTTTCTGTCTGTCTCCATAAACTGGATGTAGCTTGTGTTATTGTGCCTGTGTGTGTGTGTGTGTGTGTGTGTGTGTGTGTGTGTGTGTGTGTGTGTGTGTGTGTGTGTGTGTGTGTGTGTGTGTGTGTGTGTGTGTGTGTGTGTGTGTGTGTGTGTGTGTGTGTGTGTGTGTGTGTGTGTGTGTGTGTGTGTGTGTGTGTGTGTGTGTGTGTGTGTGTGTGTGTGAAGTAAAGAGTTACTGCTGCTTCTGTAGCTTTCTATGTTTGTTATAATTCTCGTGTTTGCTACTATTGTGTTCGTTGCTGTGTTGATGTGTGTCTGGATAGGAAGCAGCTGACGACTTTACTGAACATCCGTATATATGCATGTGTACCTTATGTCTATGTGCGCATGTATGTAATCGAAAAGAGATGCATTTGTGTCTGTATTATTATGTATTTGTTCACAGTATATAATTCTAGGTTGTGGGTAAAGTTGCATCCATTTGGGCATATCTCACTCTACTATTTTAACTCTAACATGGCCTACAAGTGCTACCCTCCATCTTGTAGGCAGGGTTCTAACAATAAATTAACACTAGAATATGGTGCTAGTCACGAAGAGGTGCTATGGAAAAAACGTGAAATAAGTTGCAAAAGGACGAAAATCTAGGCCAGCTTTAGGTGGAGGACGCATAGCTCCTCTCTCTCTCTCTCTCTCTCTCTCTCAAAGGATCTAAGTGGCTTTCCATTAGGCAAATCTGGGATGGAGGGAACATACTGTCAGCTTCGTTGTCAAAAAAATAAAATAAATTGATAGAAATAATAATAACGTAATAATAATAATAATAATAAAATGGATAACAGAATTTTCATTATGTGTGTTTATTTGTTATGGTGTTGAAGATTCTTGTGTTTACGTAAATGATATGTTTGCTGCCCTATAGTGAATTTGCGCACATGATACACAAGGGCTTAGGTAGGTAAAACAGTGAGTGCCTGAAAGTGTGTGTGTTTGTGAGTGGGTGGCTGCCTATGACTAATAATAATAATAATAATAATAATAATAATAATAATAATGATAATAATAATAAAGACAATAATGATAATAAGAGGAAGAAGAAGAAGAAGAAGTAGTAGTAGTAGTAGTAGTAGTAGTGCTGGTTGTGGTGGTAGTTGTTGTTGTTGTTTATATCATTTGTAACAGGTTCCATCAAATCTGTACATCAACGTTTCCTCGTATCTGTGTCAGCATATCTATATAACAAATACTGAGTTCTATATTACAGAAAAAAGACAAAGAAAATAGAGAAATATGGAAAGGCAGGGATAAAAAAATTGTAATAGAGAGAGAGAGAGAGAGAAAGAGAGAGGAAAAATAAGCAAATAAGCCACCTCGTGCACTCTCTCTCTCTCTCTCTCTCTCTCTCTCTCTCTCTCTCTCTCTCTCTCTCGGTAAAGGAGTGAATATCTTAGAGAAAGTTTAGTATCCACTCGGTTGGCCTGAGATCATGAATAAATTGTGTTGGGGCATCCATCTGAGAGAGAGAGAGAGAGAGAGAGAGAGAGAGAGAGAGAGAGAGAGAATTACTTGATGGGAAGAAATAGGGAAGAAGAGAGAAGGAAGAAATGAGAAACAGAAGGATGGAATATAAGGAAGGACTCGAAGAAGCTTGAGATTAGGAAGAAGGAAGAAATATACAGAAGGAAAACGAAGGATTAACGATAAGATTAGCAATTACAGAGACGACACGAAATAAAATGAAATAAACGAGGATGACTGAAGACGTTAAACAACATGGACAGAAAATAAAAAATAGTGTTGAGAAACGGACGAAAAATCAACACTATAATTTTTGGTGTGGAAATTATATAAGATCTGGGACTATAATCGTGAGTTATTGTGGTAGTAAGTTATATGTATGTTTCTTAGGCATAGGTCTTTTTGGAATGCTGGGTGTGTATTCTTGTATTCATCCATGTACATAAACAAACAGCTTACTCTCTCCTATTGCCTCTCTCTCTCTCTCTCTCTCTCTCTCTCTCTCTCTCTCTCTCTCCTTTCCTCCCTTATATTTTGTATCCAGATTTCTCTCCCTCCATTCCCTTCTCCATCCCTCATCCATTCTCGTTCCCTCCCACCCTCCCTCCATCAACTCTCTCCCTACCTTTCCATTCCTCCTCACTCTCTCTCTCTCTCTCCCTCTCCTGATTCCCCTCCATCTTTTATTCCCTTCCCTTCCTCCTTCTCTTCCCTATCCCTCTTCGCCACCCTCACTCCCTCCTCCCTCTCTCTCCTTTCCTCCCATTAACCTCTCTCCCTCTCCCTCTCCCTCCCCTCTCTTCCCTCGCCCTGCCTCTCCTCCATCCCTCTCCCTGCCCCTCCTTCCATCCCTCTCCCTGCCCCTCCTTCATCCTTCCCTCATCCTAGTTCCCCTCCCTCCCTACCCTCTCCTCCATCCCTCTACCTCTTCTCCATCCCTCCCATCCTCTATTCCCTCTCCTACCTCTCTCAATCTCCCATCCATCCCTCGTCCCACTTCCCGTCCCTCCCTTTTCCTCCATTCCTCTATCTCTCCTCCATCCCTCTGCCTCTCCTCCATCCCTCTGCCTCTCCTCCATCCCTCTATCTCTCCTCCATCCCTCTGCCTCTCCTCCATCCCTCTGCCTCTCCTCCATCCCTCTGCCTCTCCTCCATCCCTCTACCTCTCCTCCATCCCTCTGCCTCTCCTCCATCCCTCTGCCTCTCCTCCATCCCTCTATCTGTCCTCCATCCCTCTACCTCTCCTCCATCCCTCTACCTCTCCTCCATCCCTCCGCCTCTCCTCCATCCCTCTGCCTCTCCTCCATCCCTCCGCCTCTCCTCCATCCCTCTATCTCTCCTCCATCCCTCTGCCTCTCCTCCATCCCTCTATCTCTCCTCCATCCCTCCGCCTCTCCTCCATCCCTCTGCCTCTCCTCCATCCCTCTATCTCTCCTCCATCCCTCTGCCTCTCCTCCATCCCTGCCACCCCCTATCCCCCATCCCACCCGTCCTCGGCGCTAACACTGTTGACTGGTACCTCGGATATCGATCAGCAAACCTCATCTCGGGCTGCTGGATGGGCGCAGGCGATGGTGGTAGTTGTGGTAGCCGATGGTGGTAGTTGTGGTAGGTGGTGGAGATTGTGAGAGGAGATGGTTGCAGTTGTGGTAGTCGATGGTGGCAGTTGTGGTAGGTCGTGGATGTTGTGATAGGGGATGGTGGTAGTTGTGGTAGGTGATGGAGGTTGTGATGGGTGGTAGTTGTGGCAGAGGGTGCTGGTGGGTGTTGTGGTTAGCAGTGGTTGTTGTGGTGGGGGATGGTGGTAGTTGTGGCTGGTGATGATGGGAGTTGTGATAATCGACTCCGGGTGTTGTATTCCTTGATTATGATTGTTATAGAGGAAAAAGGTGGCAAGAGAAGGCTGGAGAAAGTGCGATTGTGGTAGGTGATTGTGGCAGGCGATGGTGGTAGCTCTGATTGCGGTAGTTAACGGTGCTAATGGTGGTAGACGATGGTGGTACCTGTAATTGTGGTCCTTAGTGGTGTTAATGATGGGAGCCGATGGTGGTAGTGAGAATGGTAGTGGTTAGGGATCGATGGTTGTAGTTGTGGTTGTAAGCGATGGTGGTAGCGGTGATGGACGATGGTAATGGCCGAGTATAAATATTTAGGGCGGATTCGGAGTACGGGGGGGGGGGGTTGTGCCAAAGGACGTGGTGGTAGTGAACAGGCAGAGAGAGAGAGAGAGAGAGAGAGAGAGAGAGAGAGAGAGAGGAAGCGAAGATAATTAAGAGAAATAGGAAGAAGGGGAAAGAGGAAGAAATTACAGACCAAAAGAGGAAAGGTAAAAGGTAAGAGGGGAGGCCAGACAGGTAAACAGAAGTGGAGGGGAAATAAGAGGGAAGGTGAGGCAGGGAGGGGAAATAAGTGAGAAGGTGAGGCAGGGAGGGGAAATAAGAGAGAAGGTGAGGCAGGGAGGGGAAAAGGGAGGAAATGCAAGAAAATGAGAGGAAATGAGAGAAAATAGGAAGGACATAAACGGAGAGGAAGAGGAGGAGGAGGAGTAGACAAGAGGGAAGCCAAGAGCAATATACAGACACAGGAGGGAGATAAGAGCAAGGCAGACACAAATGAGATGAGGAAGAAACAGAAAAAGAGAAAGGGAGATGAGGAAGAGGGGAGAAGAGGGAAGAAGAGGGAAGAGGGGAGAAGAGGGAAGAGGAGGAAGAGGGGAGAAGAGGGAAGAGGGGAGAGGAGGAAGAGGGGAGAGGAGGAAGAGGGGAGAAGAGGGAAGAGGGGAGAAGAGGGAAGAGGGGAGAAGAGGAGGCAAGAAAAGTAAACAAGAGGAGGGAAGGCCATAATTAAAGATGGGAAAAGAATATGGCTATGTACTCACTGGGTTAGAGGGAGGGAGTGGGGAGGAAATAGGGAGGAGGGGAGGGATGCAATGGGGAGGAAATAGGGAGGAAGGGAGGGAGGAATGTGGTAGAGGGAGGGATGAGGAGGAAACTGGGAGGAAGGGAGGGAGGGTTAAGGGAGAGGGAGGGAGGGATAAACAAAGAGGGAATGGAAAAAAAATGTGGAATGAAATAATGGAAGAACAAACAGATGGGGAGGAAAGGAAGGGAGGGAGGCGGGTAATGGGGAAGATGGAGAGAAATATGAAGCGGAGAGAAGGGAGAGAGAAGACACAGGAGAGAGAAACACAGAGCGAATGGAGAAAAAAAAACAGATACGAGATGAAGAGAAACAGATAGACAAAAATTAGAAAAATTACGGAAGAAATGACGAGGAGGAAAAGAAGACACGAGATGGAGGGAGAAATATGGAAAGAAAGGGAGGCAGGGAGAGAGAACGAAAGACATGAAGGGAGAAAAGACAGGAGACTGAGGGATGAAGGTCAGGAGAGAAAAACGTGACAGAAAACGGGCGTGAGAAGAAATGGCACACGTAAGACTAAAGTAAATAAAACACAAGGAGGTAAAAACAATACCAAAGTCTGACAGAAAGATACAGAACGAAAGATGGCGAAGGAGAAGAGACAGAGAACACGGGCGGGTGAAGGAAGGACAAAGAAGAGAACGACGAGAGAAATATAGACGTCTTGTGCGCCGTCAAGTACAAGGACAAAGAAGAAGCACAAGGAGACATGTACCTGATGATTTCCGCCAAGAGCACGAGTAAGAAAGGTTGATTATGAAGGAGGAATGTAAAGGAAAGGAAAGGAAGGCGAGTGAGAGGTGGTAAGGAGGAAGAGAGAACAGGAAGGAGACGAAGAGATGGGAGTAAGACAAGAGAAACGTAAAGACAGGGAGGGAGACAGCCACAAGGAGAGAGAAATGAAAGACGAGATTAATAAGAAAGGAAGATGCACCCTGAAGTAACGCACACACGCACACACACACACACACACACACACACACACACACACACACACACACACACCCCTGTTGATTCTGGGGAGGCACTGAAAGGCACGATGACAACAATAGAATAGAAAGACAAACATTAATAAGACGAAGAAGAAACCTCAGCTCCCTCCACCTAAAGACGTCATTCTAAACCTCACTACCTCAAGACGATTTCACTCAGCTTTGGAGACGCTTTTTTGATTTGGAAGAGGGGGGGGGTTAGATCCAGCCTCCATTAACCCCTTCACTACGAGGAGGGAAATTAACGTGAATAAAATGAATAACAGAGCCTGAACAAATTAACGTCCTCGGTCAGAATAGGTAAATGAAAAAAAAAAAAGTAAATATGAAGTGATAATTATAGAAGAAAAAACTGGAGGGAGGGAAGCTTGACAACGGGAGACGAAAATAGAGGAATGTAAAAATGTGAAACCGTGGCAGTGAAAAAGAAGAAAAAAAAAAAAAAAAAAAAATGGCCAGATGATGGGGAAAAAAAGTGTACCCGAGCGGAGAAAATGGAGAATGACAGGGAGGACGAAAATAGAACTCAAAGCGTGAGAGAGAGAGAGAGAGAGAGAGAGAGAGACAGACAGACAGACAGAGACAGAGAGAGAGAGAGAGAGAGAGAGAATCAACCCTGAGGAATCCGTGAGATGAGAAGAAATCAAAAGGGGGACTATAAAAAAAAATGATCATATTTCTACGCCCCTATATTTAAACTACACAAGGAAATTTAGAAGTTATTATCCCTTCTCATGACCGGCACAACTCTAGCATTCTCTCTTCCTGCTAATGCTAGACGATTTCACTCAACTAGAAGTGAGTCATAGGAGCCCTGGTTAAGCTTCCCCCCCCCCCGCTCTCATATACCCCTCCACTCCATCTCTCCACCTCATCCTCGACCCTCCCATCTCATCCTTGGTCTACCCCTCCTAATCATAACAACACACATACAGAAAAAATGCAGTGTACAAGCTGAAATACACACACTTACCTATGTCTGTATGTTAATGTATACGTGGAAGGAACACAGGATACATACACACAAATCAGTATACATAATTACCTGTGTTTAAGTATACGTGGAGGGAAATACACAAGAAACATACACACGAATCAGTACACACAATTACCCGGTACCTACAGTATGTTTATGTATACGTGGAAGGAAATACACAGGAAATACATACACATCAGCATACAGTCACGAGCCACTGGAGTATAAAAGAGGCATAAACAAGACCCACGCGATAAAAAAAAAAAAACCAAGGGCTCTCTGAACGGCCACGGCAACGGCACATTTCACACCGCTGCCTGGCCATTCTGTCACACGGGCCAACCACCCAATTTACTGCGGCGCCAACAGCCCAACAGCCTCGTTACACCCTGCCATAAACCACCACCACCACCACCACAACAACAACAACACCTGCCACACTCACTGCCTCCAACACCTGCCACACTCACTGCCTCCACCACCACCACTACCACAACGACGTATTTTTCCCCCATCACCACTACCAAAGACGAATTTTTCCCCCACCACCACTACCAGCGACGTATTCTTCCCCCACCACCACTACCAATGACGCACTTTGCCCCCACCAACACTACCAATGACGCACTTTGCCCCCACCACCACTACCAATGACGCACTTTTCCCCCACCACCACTACCAATGACGTATTTTCCCCCCACCACGTCGAACTGTGATGGTGGGGACGTGAGGTGAGGTCGTAGGACGAGCTGTAGTCTTTTCATCTTAACCTGGCCAAGATTTGTGTCCTTTTGCTGCTTATTTCACGTAGCTCAGTGGCAGAAAAAGACAATGCTACGGCTCTGCAACCATAGCACTTCTTCGTGACTAGCATCATATTCTAATGCCAACCTACTGTTACAACTCAGCATTCAACGTGGAGAGATGGTAATTTTAGGCCAAGTTAGAGTAAAAAGAGTATATTATTAAAACTCAGACTTCTATAATGAGAATGTAAGGAGAAACAGGGAATATCCTCAGCCTCCTATCACTCATTCTCGGCTCTACGGACGTGTGGTGAGAATGAAGGAAGGAGAATCACTATCAACACTCTCAGGCTCTCGTGGCTCGCTCAGCAATACCTCAACAGCCTTTCTCAATATCCAATGAAGTGTTTTTCTTTCAGCTTGTCAAAATGGGTTGTAGTGACATGAATTCGGAAAAAGGGTCTAAATATCTTCAAACCGATGATGACATTATTATTATTATTATTATTATTATTAGTTCTTTCTTTCCTCCTCTCACACCTCTTCCCCCAACTCCTCCTCCTCCTCTCCCACTTCTTCCCACCTCCCCCTCCTCTCCCACTTCCCCCTCTCCCAACATCTTCCTCCCTTCACCCTCCTCCCTCTCCCTTTTCCCCCCCTCCCTCTCCCCACTTCTCTTCACTTTCCCATCCTCCTCCAGTTCG
>NC_137050.1:4353670-4361170 GCF_032717465.1 Coenobita brevimanus
TTGCGAACCTCGTGGGTTTCCTGTACAGCCTTCATTAACTCCCCCCCCCCCACCACCACCACCACCACCGACCTACAGGGGTTTCCTAGGCTGAGTAAAATCGTCTGAAAAGAGCAAGAATACAGAAATGCGTCATCGTGTGGAAGTGGTTCTGTAAATATCGCCCCCCCCCACCAGCTGACGAGAGGGAGTGTTGTTGTTGTTGTTTCTGTTGTTGTCTGGGGAAGAGTCATGTGTCCTGATATTCTCTCTCTCTCTCTCTCTCTCTCTCTCTCCTTTTTTGTCATCAGTAGTAGTAGCTTCTTAGAAAGTATGACATATGGATATTATGCAAAGCTTCTTGAAGGGATGTATGAGACGAGGCTGAGAGAGAGAGAGAGAGAGAGAGAGAGAGAGAGAGACAGACAGACAGACAGAGAGACAGAGAGAGAGAGAGAGAGAGAGAGAGAGAGACAGAGACAGACAGACAGACAGACAGACAGAGAGTTTCATCTTGACTACCACCAGACAATTCGTTTCAGTCAAAAGTAATCCAAACCTTCACACCTCTTCCTTAGCGATTTATCTTTGGATCTGGCTGGCTGGTATCGTTTTGTGCGTTATCTAGGCTGAGTATAGTGCCATTATGACAAAGCAACACAAATCCGGACGACAAGATTAATATGCAAAATAAATCGCTTACGAACAGGTGTTAAGGCCACCGCTTCCCACAGCATTCCAGTAGTGAAGATATGATGTTAAGTGGCTAAGAATGTGTATAGCACGAGCGAGCATAATATTAATTCTCTATCATTATTAGACACACATAAACTGCCCACAACGCCGAAAAAGATATATACGCATTACATATATAAATAAAGGTGACATATATGTAATGGTATTGTGGTATGTATGAGAGGATTATTTTATTTATACAGGAATATATTTTGGGTGATATATGAGTTTTTTATCCTTCTCTCGTTACTCATACTGAAGACCCATGCTTTTACTATTATTATTATTATTATTATTATTATTATCTTACTTTTATCATATCCACTGGTATCTCTCCTTTATTACCGTCATCAAAAATCACAAACTAATTTCCTACATCAGTTAAATGCCCGTCTTCTCATTCTCTCTTTTCCCTTTACCTCTGCTTAATAACTATAAATATTATTAGTTATTTATATCCTCCTCTCCTTTTCCTTCTTCCTCTTGCCTCCTCCTCCTCCTCCTCCTCCTCCTCTTCCTCCTGAGCTATTGCCTGATTGACTGCTGCCTACCTAAAAAGCGCCAGGCAAGGTTGCCGCACCACCCCTAAACATCCACTCTGTGCATTGCACATCCACACTGTGCACTGTGCAGTCCCCTTTTATCTAAGACACCCGTCCTATATACTTTTCAATCTCCCCAGCGTAAAGAAAGCAATATAAGCACAGATTAGGAGCTGCACAGATAACCCTGAGTTAATGGTCACTACTCTTACTTTCGACCTGTGATGGGCTGTGGATCACTGAGGGTCCCTGTTAGTCAAGTGACCACCATCGGGATTTTTTTTAATGTACCAGGGGTCACTGCTTCAGGATGAAACTTGTGTACTTGTCCCACATGGGAGAGTTCCTTGTCTCAGTGGAGCAAACGGAGCTAGGGCCTGACTGACTGCTGCCTACCTTAAAAGCGTCAGGCAAGGCTGCTACACCACCCCTAAACATCCACACTGTGCAGTGTGTAGCTTCCACGTTATGTCCACAGACTTCCCATTAACTCAATGTAACCGGTTTATAATGTCATACCGTAACTATTATTTTATTTGTTTACTTTCTCTTTCAGGTTACTCTATCGGGTAGCTCATAGATAAAGTATTATAGAATGTGACTTTTCCTTTCCAGTGTTTCCTATAAAATTTCCATGTCAGTTTTTCCATGCTGCATGGTGGTTTTTCTCACTTTTTCCTGGAGGGTTTGGTGGTGGGGGGAGCCTTCTTGCTTTACTATCCTTATCCTTCACCATGTAGAGTTAGATCTTATAGTCATAGTTCTCTCTAACAAGCAGCCTCGAAAGGACCATAAGGTCTGTTGCTGTTTGCTTTCCTGTGTAATCCTGTGTAATCCTCCTCTTCCTCCTCATTCTTCCTCTTCTCTCCTCCTCTTCTTTAATTTCTTTTCTTCGTGGCCGTCAGTGCGATCATATTTCAACCCCTGACCCTCATCACTGCCTCTCTCTCTCTCTCTCTCTCTCTCTCTCTCTCTCTCTCTCTCGAAAAAGATTAATTTCCGACACCTTCTCACCTTCCACGAATCGTCGTCTCAAAATCTCATTACTTTTTGTTTATTATATTTTCGAGACAAAGTTACCTGCCATTAAAGCATTTTTCTTACCATCTACCAAATCATTAGTATTATTTATAATATTTTCAGTCTACATTTTATTTTTCCTTATAAAGACAGGTTAATCTATCGACTCTTTGGATTGTGTCTATCTCTCCTTTCCTCCCCATAAGCCTCTAATCTACTACGAATGTATCTACTTGCTTTCTTGTATCTATCGATCTCCTTCCTCGTAAGTCTTTAATCTACTACTCCACAATCTCCCCTTCCTGTATTTCTCCTCCCCCTTCCCCTCCTCACCCTCGAACCTACCACTCCACTACCTACTCTTTCGCCTCGATCTACCTCTCCCCTCCCCTCCTCACCCTCTAATCCACCACTCCACAATCTCCCCTTCCTGTATCTGTCTCTCCCCCTTTCCCCCCCCACCAAGCCTCTATCTACTCCTCCCCTGTTATCTATACCTCATTATCTACCCTAAAACCAAAACAAACTTGGAGAGATAACATGAAGATATTATGGAACTGATTTCTGATTGATTACGAAATATTCCCTCTATCTCTCTCTTTTTTATGTATTCTCTAACTCCTTTTGCTCACTTTCTCACTATCCTCCACTATCACCAACAATTATCTCTCACTCATTCACTCACTTTCTCTGTTCATTCGTCACCCTACATTTTCCCCGTCCATTCTTTTTCACCATACTAATTTCCTCTCTTTTCTCCAGTAACATCCATCTCTCTTCCTCACTCACTCACTCGCTTACTCTCTCTCCTATCTTTACTCATCCATATATCTTTATCTCCCTCACCCTTCCACAACATCAATCGCTTCCAATAAAACTTAACACTCCATCACTCACAGCTCACAACTTTATCGGTCCTCACTTCCTCTCTTCATTTACTCATATGCGTTCGTCCCTCATTATACTCTTCTGCTCTGTCTCTCATTCCTAACCCTATATCATTCTCCTCATGTCCTTATACCTTACCATCACACACACACACACACACACACACACACACACACACACACACACAATTCCTCACTCCCTCTCCATTCCACTCTCAATTTTTCTCTCCCACCACTCTCTCTCTCTCTCTCTCTCTCTCTCTCTCTCTCTCTCATCCATTTAATGAAAAAAAGGATTAATTTCCAAGCTCTCTCCTTCCAAGAACTGTGGTCTCATTCCCATCAACTTTTTTTACGGATTTCTATATTCGCCAAAAAAACATTAAATTACCTGCCAACCAAACGTCTCTCCTCTCTACAAAAAGAAAAAAAAAATCCATATCCCATTTCTCTTATTTAATTGCAATATATTTTTCCTTCTGATGACCATCTAAAATTTTCCCTTCTATGAATTCCTTATATGTAATTTCCAAGATTGCATTTTCTTGTTGAAAACTAAAAACAAAAAAATGCATTAAAGAAAAAAATAATAATAATAAAAATAATAATAATAATAATAATAATAATAATAATAATAATAAAAATAATTCCCCTTCCACCACCAACAATAGATTCCTGCCTTTTATTACGCTCAATTCCCTTCCATTTACTCCACTACGGGTAAAAAATAGGTCGAGGGACGGGAGGGGGATTAAGTGGCTTGGTGGAGGGTGGATGGATGCATGGATGGTTGGAAGGTTGGATGACTGGAAGGTTGGATGGTTGGAAGGTTGGAAGGTTGGATGACTGGAAGGCTGGATGACTGGAAGCTTGGATGGAGGTTGGATGGTTGGATGGAGGGACGGCGGAGGGATGGATGGAGAATGCACGGAAGCTGAAGTGGCCTGGTGATCGGGTGGATGGATGGATAGATGGATGGACGGATGGATGGAGTGTGGCTGTGTACTGCAGTGAATGGACGGAGGGTCAATAGTGGACGTGTGAGACGGATGGTTGGGCCAGGGAAACAGACGTGCAGGTCGATGTTGAGAGAGAGAGAGAGAGAGAGAGAGAGAGAGAGTAGTGGTGTTGACTATCACTATGTACGGTAGATATCGACAGACCTAAGTAAACAGGGAGAGAAAAAAGGCAGAAAAAAATCATCACGAAAATAAAAGGAATGTCGGATACTTTGGCTGTCAAAATTGCTGATAGATAGATATACTGGCTCTCAAAATGGCTGATTGATAGATATAGTGGCTCTCAAAATTGCTGATAGATAGATAGATATAGTGGATGTCAAAATTGCTGATAGATAGATAGATAGATATAGTGGATGTCAAAATTGCTGATAGATAGATAGATAGATATAGTGGATGTCAAAATTGCTGATAGATGTATTGGCTGTCAAAATTGCTGATTGATAGATATAGCTTAAGAACGGATAAAATGGATGAAGGAGACTAAAAAAAAAAATGCTTACGTAAATAAATTCTGGATAGTATGATAGACAGACAGATACCTATAGATAGACAGATAGATAAATGAACAGATAGACATAGATACTGTAGAGATAGATATACAGACTGATAGACAGATAAGTAAAAACACGACTACGCGAAAGAAAAAAAAAAAAAAGATGAACGGAGAAAGCTGGGAGATGTAACTGGTAGTGTTTTATAAGTCTGTCATTTCCTGGGGTGTGGAGGGAAGGGGGTGTAGGTGTACGCGGCGACGAGAGCGTATACACAGGGCAAGAATCACCTCCACGACACACCTTAATCACCTTCTCATTAACCTGCTTCTCTCGATAACGTTACCTTTCCCTTTATTCCTCCTGTATCACCCGACGATTTTATTCAGCGTGGGAATGACAATCAAGATGGGGTTAATAAAGATGATTTTTTTTACGCGGCCCTTTTTTTTTTCAGTTTTATTCACTTCAATAAACCCACGTCTAACCAAAATCTCTGATCATAAAGCAACCAGTCTTTACAGATTTACTTCTTTCATTTGTCGCCCGCCCAATTCTTCCACCCTACTCCCGCCCTCTTTTACTTGAACAGGAACACAGGTACTAATAAAGACTGAATCTAGAGCCGGCCACTGACCTTATTACAGGCCAAGGGTCATATTTCCTTACTGACTGCCAACTGACGATTTAATTCATTTCAGAAGTGGATGATTCTCTCTCTCTCTCTCTCTCTCTCTCTCTCAGCGCCCCGTCTACCAGCCATTCTTTTCCCCATCTTCTCTCCCTTTTCTACCCCTCTCCCTCCCTTCCCTTCTTCCTTCCCCTATTCTCCCTCCCCTTTTCCTTTCCCTCATTCCTTCCTCTAAACTCCATTCTTCCCCTTCTCTCCAGCCTTCCCATACTCTCCCTCCCTTTTTCCTAATTCTCCCTCACTCTACATCCCTCCACTCCCCTCCTCTCCCCCCCTACATTACTATCCTCCCTTTCTCCCTTCTCTCCCTCCTTGTCCTCCCCTAATCTCACTCCCCACATTACTGTCCTCCTCTTTTCCATTCCCTCCTTCCACTCCCCTACTCATCCTCCCAACATTAGCCTACCGTCCTCCCCCTCCCTTCCCCTTCCCCTCTTTCTTTCCCTCCCTCCCTCCCTCCTTTCCCTCCATATTGCCTAAGGGAATGAAGGACAAAAGAGGCCTTACGCCCTCTATGGTAGCCCACTTCTCCACCTCTCCACTCCACACAACATTTTATAATCCACTTCTTGCCCTTTTTTCCCCTCTTATAGGTAAATTTTTTTTGTTCTTATAATGGGAAATTTCTACGTGTGCTTTAGTTATATTTATTTCACTTAACAGGGTGTATTGTCTTGTTTATTTTCTTGCTTATTTTTTATCTTCATTGTTAGTCTTACTTTAACTGCCTATATTTAACAGTTCTTATAACAGTCTTCCAAGAACCTCTCTCTCTCTCTCTCTCTCTCTCTCTCTCTCTCTCTCTCTCTCTCTCTCTCTCATCCTATCCTCGTCTCTCCTCCATTTCTTTATACAGTTATCCATTCGGCTTCTCCTTTCTAAAACATGATTCTCTCTCTCTCTCTCTCTCTCTCTCTCTCTCTCTCTCTCTCACCCCTTTACCTTCAATACCTCTTTATATAATGGGCCTCTTAACAATGTTGTGTGAGCCTTAAGTAAGAAAGTCAATGAGTGTGTGTGTGTTTGTGTGTGTGTGTGTACGAGAGAGAGAGAGAGAGAGAGAACCATTCACCTCTCACTACAACCCGGAATCTTGCCGTCTCACAACCTCTCGCTGATCCACCACGGTACCGGATCTCTCCACTAGGGAAGGGTAAGCCAGCCAATCCCCAGGCTGGCTTAAGACATGTGGCAAGGAAGCAGAAAGTTCCAGGAAATGACCTAAGACACTGAACACAAGGACTAGACAACAGACGCTACATATCTATCTATCTATCTATCTATCTACACAGTTTTATCCCACGTGGCCTACCTACTTTATAACCTATCTACTTCTACCGTGGTCGTAAGTGGTGGTGAGCATCATCCACTCATATGATGTAGTGCTGCTTACTTCTTCCTCGCCTTTATTGTTCTTTTTCTCTGTCTGCTCTCCTCTCTTCCAGTCTCTACTCTCTTTATTGTCTTGTTTTATTACTCTTCCCTCCCGTTAGGTGACTCTGCATTAAGTGACAAACGTAAAGTGATGTGGAGTCAGTTATGATGCTCCTTTTAACGCGGTAGAGAGATGCAAATTCGGCTTCCATCCAGGAACCAAACCTCCACAACTTTTTCACGACCCTCAAAAGCAAGGCGCTGTCTGTCCTAAGGGAAAAACGATTCACTGTACGGGATGGTCCTGCAAGGGCGATTGCTTGCCAGTGGTTGACGGGTCTCATCGGCTATACGGACTGGGGTTAATCAACAACAACAACTATCTACTGGTACATCCAAACTTGATCCACGCACAATAGCACAAAAGGGAAGTAAATGAAACGCGGCAAGGAGCTACCGTAGAGTTTTATCCCCTGCTATTACGGGCCAAGAGTCTCGCTGGGAGGGACTATTGTATTTTCTAGCCTGGAGCCCACGGAGGGGAGATGAAATTTGCTGAAGGGGTATTATGCTCCCTCTTCCATTGAGCCATAAGCCCTTTTATGGGTATGGGCTATGGTTTTTATCGAAAGTAATCTCAGTGTGTTTCTATATTGTTTTACATATACTGGGGCGAGGGGAAGTTCCTGGTTGGCTATCCTTGTCTTTGACCCAGAGAATTGTTACGATAATTATATCTTTTAATAATCTAGAAAGAAC
>NC_137050.1:4366170-4376170 GCF_032717465.1 Coenobita brevimanus
ATAAACACGTATAACAGATCCCATAATCAATGCCTCACATATCACCAAATATCTTTACACCCCCCCCACACACACACCACCCCCCACATTCCCACACCCACACCCTCTCCCTCTCCCACACCCACACCTACACCCACATACGCCCAAACTTTTCCCATTCGCGTCAGGGGTGTCTCGCCAGGTCCTTGATGAAGTACTTAGCCAGGAGAGAGAGAGTTTGCAATAAGACCTTTGATAATGACCGCGAAATGCATGCAACCGCGTGCAATTAGGGACCTGGACCGCCCATTTTTGGTTCCGGCGAGAGAGATTGGGGTGAATAATGAGCTTGGGTGGTGAGGGAGGCTGTAGTTAGAGAGAGAGAGAGAGGCATACAGTGTTTTAATTCGTTTGTTATTCATGGCCGGAGGGACTTGGGGAAGAGAGGGATATGTATGCAGGTGGAAAGATGAATGTTCTCTCTCTCTCTCTCTCTCTCTCTCTCTCTCTCTCTCTCTCTCTCTCTCTCTCTCTCTCACACACACACACACACACACACACACACACACACACACACACACACAAACAATCAGAGAGAGAGAGAGAGAGAGAGACAGACAGACAGACAGACAGACAGACAGAATCAACCTAGACACAATAATAGCACCAGAAAACGCACAGAAAAACACCAACTCAAGTACCTGGGCAAAAACATGTATATAGAATTTGGTGGTGAAGTGGTTAAAGAGGCTGACTGCGTTCCGAAAGTACGCACGTTCGATCACGGAATAAAGAGAGACAGTGAAAGGTTAAACAGAGACAGGAACGATTAAAGAGACGGAGAAAGGATTAAAGAGACACAAAGAAATGACAAGAGAGACGGAGGAAGGACGAAGAAAGACAGAGAAACGATTATGGAGAGAGAGACACGACTGAAGAGACGGTGAAAGGATGAGGTGATACTGAAACGATAAAGATAAATGATAATGACAGAGGGAGGATTAAAGGGAGACAAAGAAACGTTTAAAGAGAGACAGAGAAACGTTTTTAAAGACAGCCAGAGAAAGGGTTAAAGAGAAACACACATAGGGGTTCACTCCAACACATTTGAACCCCACCATCCCACACACATACCGCGGTGCCAAATTCCTTCTCTCCCCCTCCTCCTTCCCTTTACTCTGCTGTCACCTTCTTCGTCCCCTGGCCAGCCATTCCACTCGTCCCCTGTCCAGTATTGTGCGGTGTCGTCTTCTCGTCCACTCGTCCCCTGTGCAGTACTGTGCGGTATCGTCTTCTCGTCCACTCGTCCCCTGTCCAGTATTGTGCGGTATCGTCTTCTCGTCCACTCGTCCCCTAATCAGTACCGTGCAATGTCGTCTGCTCACCTCTCAGTTCATAGCCAGTACCGTGCAGTATCGTCCCGTCGTCTCCCGGCCAGTACTGTGCAAATGTTACCTTGTCTCTCATTTCATATCTTGCACTGAGCAGTATCGTCTAATCCACTCACCTCACAGGAAGTATTGTGCAGTATCGCCTCAAGGCCAGTATTGTGCAGTATCGTCTGGGTTGGCGGGCGACAAAATTTATTCTCACAATTCACTGCCACTCATGTCCTAAACTCCATTGTTCTATCCTCTTCTTTTACTTAATTCTGTCACCCATTTTTATTCCTCTACTACTATCCTCTTCTCCTATCCAGTCTTCATTCTATCCTATTTCTTCACCCTCTTCTTATACCCTATTCTGGCCTATCCATCTACGCTACTCCTCTACTTTTTTTTTCCTACCCTCTTCTTTCTCCCTTTTCGTCTATCCAATTCATTTGCTTTATCTCACACCCTATTATCTATCTTATTCTTCTATCCTCTTCCTCTCCCGTATTTTTCTACCCTATCCTTATACCCTATTCCTGTGCCCTATTCCCATAATCTACCCTATTCGCCTACCCTATTCCTGTGCCCTATTCCCATCGACTACACTATTCGCCTACCCTATTCCTGTACCCACTCCATCTACCTCATTCTTCCGACCTATTCTTCTCGCCTCGCAGGTCATTTCCAGCGGTTCTACCCATTCTCAGGCCATTATTGTTGAAAGTCGCCCCATCGTTTACTTTTCCTCCCACCCCAGTTCACCCCATACACTACAGGTACCCCCCATCCCTTCCCCACCTCGTCTACTGGTCCAATACTCTCACCCCATACACTACAGGTACCCCCCATCCCTTCCCCACCATGCCTACTGGTCCAATACTTTCACTCCATACACTACACGCACCCCATTCCATTCCCCACCTCGTCTACGGGTCCAATACTTTACTCGTTTCCTCGTTCCCCTGGTTAGAAATGTGCTGTATCGTTCCCTGGTCCTCTGGCTATAGTAGTTTTATCTTCACCTGATGGAACTAGGTCACTGCCACGACCCGACCCCATCGCCCGTATTCTCATTTGAGGAAGTTCCCTAACATCTTCTCCTAAACGATTTAGTCTCTTTATTACACTTTACTGTCCTCTTCTGTCTTATATAAATCCTTCCAATATCACTATACATCGCACAAAAGGCTATGCACCAACCATATCAAAAATAAATCGCTAAGGAAGAGGCGTTAGGGAGCTTCCTAGGCCGACGAGAATACAAGCTTATGTCCGTACGATGTCTGAGCATGAAATTCAGTTAGGAACGCGTCTCCTTGGTTACCATTATCGGTATATCTTTATCTGACGGAACTGTGCCACTCTCACAATTTCAGTACTATGTTGTGAGTCCATGAAATTCGACAAGTTCTCGTTATGAAGCAGAAATGAGTCTCCTTGGTTACTACTGCATCGTCCCCTGGTCCAGTATCGTCCCCAGTATCATCCCTTGGTCCAGTATCGTTCCCTGGTCCAGTATTGTCCCCAGTATCGTCCCTTGGTTACCGTCCCCTGGTCCATTTTCGTCCAATATTGTGCAGTATCGTTCCCAGTATCTTCCCTTGTTTCATTATCGTCCAGTATTGTGCAGTATCGTCCTTGGTATCGTGTCCTGGTTCAGTATTGTGCAGTATCGTCCCTTGTATCGTCTTCTGGTCCAGAATTGTGCAGTATCGTCTCCAGTATCGCGCCCTGGTCCATTATTGCGCAGTATCGTTCCCAGTATCGTTCCCTGTATCGTCTCCTGGTTCAGTATCGTACAGTATGGTCCCTAGTATCGTGTCCCGGTCCAGTGCTGCACGGTGGTGGTCCATTCAAAGCTCTTATGCTGGTCCCTCGGCGCCACACTTCGCAAAGTTGGATAATGGTGTGATGTTTCCTCTCTCACAGGCACTCCTTTGCGTTTCTCTCTTTTTCTCTCTTTCTTCCACTTCCTCGTTGTCTTCTTCTTCTCTACTACAGCCTCTTCCTCTGTTGTATACTCTTTTATTATGATGCTTCCTGCCACACCCAACCTCTTTATCATTTTCGTCCTTCCTTCTTTCCTTCCTTCTCCGATTTAGCCCTCTCTTGTTTTGCCTTTCTTTCTTCCTTCCTTCCTTCCTTTCTTTCCTCCTTCCTTCCTTCCGTCCTTCCTTCCTTCATTCCTTCCCTCCTTCCTTCCCCCCTTTACCTCATTCGATCTTTTTTCATTTTTCTCATACCAATCTTCTTTTCTTACAGCGTTTTTCCACCTAATTCACCCTCTTTCTCTCTCCTCCTTTCTTTTTTTGTTTATCCTTTCCTTTCCTTGTTTCCTTCCTCTCTCATTCTCATTACTCCTCTCTTCCATCTTCTCTGCTATCTTCTTCCCTCATGGCTCAAGCTCCTCTTCCCTTCCTTACATTTTCTCTCTTCCTTCTCTCTTCTCATTTTTTATCCTCTTCTGTTTTGATGATTCCTGCCTTACTCATAGTCCACACTTTCTCTCCACCCCTCTTCTTTTTCTGATTAATCTTACTCGTCCTCATCTCTTCCCAGTCCCTAAATAATTTACTTCTACTGCTGAATACGCAAATGCAATTGGTGTCAGTAATGAAGATGTACAAGCAGGAAACCGTACATAAAATAACTGAGAAATAAAGTGGAAAAAACAGAAGACAGTAGAAAAAGATTAAAGACGTCACAGATTGCCAAGACACATACAAGAAGATATGAAGAATGAGAAGGAAACACGTAAGAAAAAACGATCCGAACGTAAGAAGGAAGCGACATTAAAAAGAAAAGACGCAAGGGAAAAAGAAAGAAATCAGAGAACATAAGAAGAGAGGAAGACGCACAGGGATAAGAGAGAGAGAACATGAAAGGCGAGGCAGAGTGTGTGTAAGAGGAAAACTTTGCGTCAAGTCTGAAGTTGATGAGAGTAGAGTGTGTGTGAGTGTGTGTGCAGGGCTGGCGAATGTGCGGCAGAGGGCGTTCAGTTCACACACACACACACACACACACACACACACACACACACACACACACACACACACACACACACATTCTGGTCTCACATACATATATATACAGGCAACGTACACACAGGTAGGCATCTCAAGCTTTCCCTTCACATCCTCTCTCATCCACTTCCCTTCCTGTCTCTCTCGGTCCACTACCATCCCCTCTCATCAATCATTAATCCCTCTCCCTCCCCTTCCCCTTCGCCTTCCCCTTCCCCTGCCCCTTTCCCCCTCTCCTCTCCCCTCTCTCATTCCTCAGCCTTATACAATATCTTAATGCTTTCTTTACCTCTCATCACTATCTTCTACCAGCTCTGTTGTTTTTAGTCTTTTTTATTTTCTCCACATCTCCATTGAAAAAATTAAGATTCTCTCTCTCTCTCTCTCTCTCTCTCTCTCTCTCTCTCTCCACTAATCCCCGCTTCATCACCCATGCTCTGCTCTCCATCTAATACCTTCCCCTCAGCACCTTCCACCCAATACCCTCCACCCAGTACCCTCCACCCAGTACCCTACACCCAATACCCTCCACCCAGTACCCTGCACTCAACACCCTCCACCCACTGCCCTCCATTACCGCTCTTATCTTCTCTACACCAAAAAATTTATCTCCCCAAAAATTTCCAACCACACTTTTAAACGTATTTGCCTCATTTCCCTTTCGCTCTTCCTCTGCCTCCTTCTCCCATCCACTCCAGCACATACCCATTTTGATTACCTCACACTTCATTTCCTCCATTTACCTTTTATCGCTACTTCCTCCTTTCCACTCACTTTCTTTTCTTATTTATTTTTTTTTTATTCTAGTCTGCTTCATTCCACTTATTCAGTTTTCGTTCAGTCTCGTCTATTCATTTTTTCTCCTATATGCATCGTCCACTTTCATACATTATTTTCCCTCCTCTTTCTTTCCTTTTACTTACGTCCTGTCATTCTTTCTTTATTCATTATTTACTTTTACATCATTCTTTTCACTCTTCCCACTTCCTGCTTCTTTCCTTTATTTTTTCACGCTTAACTCTTCTTCTACTTAACGATGCCCCTTCATTTTCTTCTCTTTATTGCTCACTTCCTTCAATAACCTCTTCCTTGCCTCTTCCATTCACTCCCTCTTCCTTATCTCTTCTTCCTATCGCCTCTCCTTCGTTACCCTCTTCTTTCTTCTTTCAAAAGCCTTCCTTCCCTCCTACGTCTCCTCTCTTACACCCCCCCCCCACTCTCTCTTATCTCTTCTATTTTGCTACGCCTCTCCTTCATTCTCCTCTCATTTCTCTCCACTTCTCCCAAAAACCAACTTCCTTCTCTCCTTCCTCCATACCCTCCCCTTCCCTTATCTCCCTGAAGTACCACAAACGACCAATTTCCTTTATTTTACACCAAAAAAAAAAAAAAAAAAAAAAAAAAAAAAACTCCAAGGCCCCCCATCGCTCTATCTCGACCCGGAATTAATGACGTCTATTGGCCCCCCCGCAGACGATAAACAAACGCTCTTATCAGGCCTTCTTATCAGAGCCCCACCGTAAAGAAGAGATAATTGATGGGCTGCCTGAGTACCTTACGCGGCGGTGATGAAGATGGCCGCGGCTGAATGAAGATGCGTGGGTTTTAGAGCAAAGAATTTCGTGGTTAGTTTGAGGAGGTCTGAGATTTTTAGAGAAAGATTTTGCAAGATCAGGCCACTTTTTTTTTTTTCTCCCAGATAGTGAGAGTTTGGTAGGTCGATCTTCCCCCTTTATCTACTATCTTCCTCGTCTATACTTAACCTGTCGATGATGAAGACGGTGATGGGTGAATGAAGATGTCTTGAGTTTCTAGAGCAAGGATTTTTTAAAGGAAGTGTTTGAATACGAAGATGAGGAGGCTTTAGTAGGCTGGATCTTTTTGTTCATATCCTACCATCTTGTCTTTGTACATTATGCGTAGGTGATTAAGTTGGGAATAAGATGTCTTGAGTTTTAAGACAGGAATATTTTAGGTCAAAGCTGTCTTATTATTATTACGATGGTGATGCGAAGACGTTTGGATCTATAAATGAGGATATAGTGAAGCCGCATCTTTTTCTCCTCCCTTTATAGCCTCTCATCTTTAGCCGTTTTTTATGTATCACTGAAGACGATGGTGAGATTAAGATGGTTTTTAGGGCAAGGAGTTTGTAAGCTCTCTAAGCGGGTGGTAAAAAGGTGTCTGGATTTTGGAATGAGGTCAAGGTAGGTCGGCTCTTTCTCACTCCTTCATATCTTTCGTCCACAGGTTATTTTTTTGGTCCAGTTTATCTTTTGTCCACAAGTTATCTTTTGTCAAGTTTATCTTTTGTCCACAGGTTATATTTTGTCTGTCCACCGGTTATCTTTTGTCCACCGGTTATCTTTTGTCTGTCCACAGGTTATCTTTTGTCCACCGGTTATCTTTTGTCCACCGGTTATCTTTTGTCCACAGGTTATCTTTTGTCTGTCCACAGGTTATCTTTTGTCCACCGGTTATCTTTTGTCCACAGGTTATCTTTTGTCCACAGGTTATCTTTTGTCCACAGGTTATCTTTTGTCCACAGGTTATCTTTTGTCCACAGGTTATCTTTTGTCCACAGGTTATCTTTTGTCCATCGGTTATCTTTTGTCTGGGTATTTGAATGAGATTTTTGGGGGCTGAAACATCTAAATAATTTTTGTATTTTTATTTACACATTATGCAGTATTTTAATTGCTATTGGAGACTTTATAGCAACGTTTCCTTACTTTCATCCTCTCTCTCTCTCTCTCTCTCTCTCTCTCTCTCTCTCTCTCTCTCTCTCTCTCTCTCTCATCACACCCAAACTTCACACATCCAGCCTTCCACTATACAAGGCACCTCATCACCCCGCCCTTGTGGGGAGTAAGGGGCAGGGGTGAGGGGAAGAAGGGAGGAGAGAGAGAGAGAGAGAGAGAGAGAGAGAGAGAGAGAGAGAGAGAGAGAGGGAGAGAGAGAGAGGAAGGAAATGAAAAAATGAGGAAGGAGATGATGAAGTGGAAAGAGAGGCAAGAGAGTCAAAAGAGAGGGAAGATAAAGAGGAAAGAGAGAGTAAAGAAAGAGGGAGGAGAAAGAGAGGTAAGTATAGAGGAAGAGGAAGATAAAAATGAAATAAGGAACAAGAGGACTGAGGAGAAGGAAGAAGAGGAGAGGAAAAAAACGGAAGAGGGAGAGATGAGAAGGGGGAATGGATGATGAAAAGGAGGAGGAGAGGTAGGGGTAGAGGGGAGGGAAGATTAAAAGGAAAGGGGGAAGGGGAGGAGGGGGGGAGAGGGAGGAAAAGGGGGAAGAGAGGAGGAGCAAAAGGTTAGGAAGAAGAGCAAATAGTGAGACGAGAGAGAGAGAGAGAGAGAAAGAAAGAAGGGGCGAGGCGGGGAGTTAAAAATCTCATCTTGGGGAGCGGGAAGGGGAGGCGGGGAGATTAAGGGAGAATAATCATCTTCTTTGAGGGGGGGCCAGGGAGGGGGGAGAGAAAGTGGAGAAGGGAGAAGCGAGAAAATGAGGCTGAGAGAGAGAGAGAGAGAGAGAGAGAGAGAGATGAAAGGCAGACACAAAAGGAAAGGTTGGTGAGTTTAATGTGTCTTTTGAAGTGGAGATAAATAGATAGACTTACAGATGGATAGATATACAGATAGACAGACAGACAGACAGACACAGGCAGACAGAGAGACAGACAGAGAAAGCATGAAAGGAGGTACAAATATAAACAAAAGAAAGAGGCTGGTTAAATTGTCACCTGAGTTGGAGATGAACAGAAAAACAGATAGCCAAACCGACAGACAGACAGACAGACAAAGACAGACAGAGGGAGGGAGTTAAAGAAAGAGAGAAAGTGAGAGAGAGAGAGAGAAACAAAAGAGAGAGAGTGGTTGAATTAATACGTCATCTGAGGTGGGGGTAATGATATGCAAATTTCGGCCCAGCGATCAGGCAGAGTTGGGGTCATTTTTCTTTGAGAGTGATTGTGAATGTTAAATGGATGGAGGAAAGGAGGAGGAGAGGGGGAGAGAAGAGAGGGGGAAATGAGGGAGGGAGAAAGAAGAGAGGAGGGAAAGGAGGGAGGGAGAAAGAAGAGAGGAGGGAAAGGAGGGAGGGGAAGAGGAGAGAGGAGGGAAAGGAGGGAGGGAGGGAGAAGAGGGAAAGGAGGGAGGGGGAGAGAAGAGAGGAGGAAATGGAGGGAGGGGGAGAGGAGACAGGGAAAGGAGGGAGGGGAAGAGGAGAGAGGGAAAGGCAGGAGGTGAAGAGAAAGGGGGAAAGGAGGGAGGGGAAGAGATAGGGGAAAGAGGGTAGAGGGAGAAGAGATGTGAAAATGAGGGAGAGGAGAGGGAGGGGGAAGGGGGGGAGAGGGAGAGGAGAGGGAGGGGGAAGGGGGGGAGAGGGAGAGGAGAGGGAGGGGGAAGGGGGGGAGAGGGACAGGAGAGAGTAAAAACGGAAGGAGGAAAAAAGAAAGGAGGAGAGGAAGGAGAGAGATAGAGAGAAGGAAACAGAGGGATATGAGAGGGAGAAAGAGAGGAGGGGAGAAGGACAAAAGGGGGGACAGAGGTAGAAGGAAAAAGGGAAGGAGAGAGGGAGAAGGAGAGGAAGGAAGTAAGAAGGACAGGAGTGACAGAAAGCGTGACCGAGGACAGAAAGGAAGGAAGTGAAAAGAAGAAGGAAGTGACGGCAGGAAGAGAAGATGGAGAGGAGGAGAAGCAGAGAAAGGAAGAGGGAAGAAGAAGGAGGAGGAGGAGGAAGAGAGGGAACAAGAGAGGGAGTAACTGAGGAAGAAAGAACGGGAAAATTGACTTAGGTGAGGACGAAGGAAGGTGGGGAGGAGGAAGGAGGAGGGGGAGAAAGGGAGAAGGAAGGAAGGAAGGGTGAGAGAGAGAGAGAAAGGGAGAAGGAAGGAAGGGAGGAAGGGGGAGAGAGTGGGAGAAAGGGAGAAGGAAGGGAGGAAGGAGGAGGAAGAGAATGGGAGTAGGAATGGAGGAGGGAGCAGGAAGAGCAAGGGAGAAATAAGGGAGGGAGGAGGAGGAAGAAAAAAGGAGAAGGAAGGGAGGGAGAAAAAGGAAGCGAAAAGGAGAAGGAAGGGAGGACGGAGAAGGAAAAGAAAGGGAGAAGGAAGGGAGGACGGAGGAGGAAGACAAAGGGAGGAGGAGGAGGAGGAGGAGGAGAATAAAGGGAGAAGGAAGGAAGAAAAATGGTAAACAGACTGAGGAAAGAATAACGAGGAAAGAGAGAGAGAGAGAGAGAGAGAGAGAGAGAGAGAGAGAGAGAGAGAGAGAGAGAGAGAGAGAGAGGCGTTTACTAAGGCATTCTACTCATTTTTAAAGCCAGGCATTGTCCTTGCTTCCGCGTAACACCTCTCTCTCTCTCTCTCTCCCTCTTACCATCCCCTTCACTTCCCTCCCTCACCTTCCCTCTCTCTCCTTTCCTCCCTTTCCCTCCCCCCATATCCCCCCCTCCCTCCTCCCTCCGTTCGATACTTTCCTCCTTCCCTCCACATTTTCTCTCCAAACAACCACATTTCCTCTAGGGGCTGCTCCTGCATCCCTCCTCCTCCTCCCCTCCCCTCCACTCCTCCCCCTCCTACCCCAACCTCCTTCCTCCCCTTTCCTCTCCTCCCCTCCCCATCCAACCCCC
>NC_137050.1:4378670-4386170 GCF_032717465.1 Coenobita brevimanus
AATCTGAGCCAAGTTAAAATGAAGAGAATATAGCCGGTCTGATATCAACTGACGGAACTGGGTTACTTTGAAAATTTGAAAACCAAGGCCCGTTTTCTCGTCCGTTAAGGAAGCTCCGCAACACCTTTTCCTATGCGATTTATTTGCTTATTACACCTTACAACCCTATTCCGTGTTATATAAATCCTTCCAATATCGTCATACTCTGCATAAATAACGTACGAAAGGATATTACGCTGCGATATCCTAAAATAAATCGCTAAGGAAGAGGTGTTAGGGAGTTTTCATAACCGATAATGTAGAATTAAGGGCGTTTTTATGATGTAACCCCAGGATCATACGAATCGTGAACTCCGTGGACTGCAGGCTGAGGTTAGATAGACGTTTGTATAGCGGGGAAGTGGATCCGCCCGGTTATATCAGTCCCACCACGTGAAGGCGTCCCTCTCCAATAACAAGAGCCGTGATATTGAACTTAAAATCCTCAGGCTGCTCACTACAACAGTTGGAGTCTCTCTCTCTCTCTCTCTCTCTCTCTCTCTCTCTCTCCATTCTTCGTAACCTATCATTCTATCTCAATTCAATTCATCTTCGCCATTCTGTTTTACTCTCTCTCTCTCTCTCTCTCTCTCTCTCTCTCTGCCAAATTTCCCCTCTTCCCCTCCCATTCAACCGTGATCAACTCAAACTATCGTCATCCACAACCTCTCATGTGACCACTTGGGGACGAATACAGGAATTTTTATTGCTTTCTCCTGCTTCTCTTTTTCTTTCTGTTTTCTCCAATTGTCTCTGCTTTGATCTTTCTTTATGGTCTTATTATTTTGCTAGGACTCTCTCTCTCTCTCTCTCTCTCTCTCAGGTTATCCCTCCTTTGATCTCTTTCTTTCCGTTTTTCATTAGGGAGGTTCTCTCTCTCTCTCTCTCTCTCTCTCTCTCTCTCTCTCTCTCCTATTAACCTCTCCACCTTATTTTTCTCTGCTTATTTTCCACGCCCGTATTTACACTATTTTCTCACACTCCTAACATTCCTCCTTATTTCTCACTCCCCTCCATCCTCCCTCGAATTTTCTCTCCCTCCTCCCTTCTCTCTTTCCTCCTCCTCTCTCTACTCTCCCTTCCACACCATTCATTACTTTTCCCTCCCTCTCTCCATCATCTCTGTCTCTCGCAATCCCATTTATTCCTCCCAATTTTTCTCCTCTCTTTCATCTCCCACTCCAGTTTTCCACCTCTTCCTCTCTCCCTCCCTCTCCCTCCCCACTTTCTCTCCCTCCCTCCATCGCCTTTACCACTCCGAATCCCCCTCGATCACTCCTCCACTCCACTCCACTCCACGCTTCGGACCAAAGGGTTTTTTTTTGTGAGACAGGAAATACAGTGAAAATATTTTTGTCCTTTCTTCAATATTGTGTGTGACAAATGCTGACTTGGATGGAGGAAAAAGAGGGAGGGGGAGGAGGGGAGGGGAGGAGGGGGAGAGGAGAGGAAGGGAAGAAAGGGGAGGGGTGTGAAAGATGGGAGTGAGGGAGAATGTGAAAGAGGGAGAGACAGGGGAAGTGGGGTGGGAGAGGGGCAGGGAGGGGATAAAGGAGAAAGGGTGAAGGGGGAGGTAAGGAGGAGGGAGGGAGGAAGACCCTAAAAGAAGGAGGGAGGGAAGGAGACATGTTAAAGGCAAGGAAAAAACATGGAAAAACAAAAAACAAAAACAAAAACTACTATTCATCAGTAAGTCTATCGCCCTCTCTTTTTTTTGTCTCTTTTCCGCTCTCTTTTTTTTCTCCTTACTCTCTAACCTCTTCTTTGAGAAAGCCATGAATACATATTAATAATTTACTGCCCTTCTTCCCTCCTTGACGTCCCCTCTCTCTCTCTCTCTCTCTCTTTTCCTACCCATCCACCCCTCTCTCCAAAAATATATTCCTTCTGCATATCATTTTATTTTATTATCTTTTGAGTACTTCCTTTCTACCGGTTATATTGTCGACTCTCTCTCTCTCTCTCTCTCTCTCTCTCTCTCTCTCTCTCTCTCTCTAATACATCCCCTTCCACCACCTCCATTCCTTCCAATGCCTCATTTCTCCCTCCTCCTCTACCCCCCCCCTCTCTCTCTCTCTCTCTCTCTCTCTCTCTCACACACACACACACACACACACACACACATCTGGCAAGGGGGTCCTGGGGTCTGTGTACATATATGCTGAATCCGCAAAGACCCGCCATGGCCGCGTTCGTGTAAGCCTGCCTGGTCTCTCGGATTCAGACGGATTACGAAGACTGGGGCGGACGAACGCAACGATTTCGATGTTTTTTCTTGTGTTTTTTCATGTGAGAGAGAGAGAGAGAGAGAGAGAGAGAGAGAGAGAGAGAGAGAATGTGTGTATGTATGTATGTATGTATATATAAGTATGTATGTATGTATGTATGTACTGTATGTACGTATGTGTTTTTCTCGATCTTGAAAGTAAGAACATTCTCTACTTATCGTCACTCAGAGTCACTCTATTAGTATAACTCTTTCCATCTACTCTCTGGAATTCGACTTATTTCCTTCAATCAACCACTCCATCACACCATCATTCATTGCGTTATTCAGTGTCAGCAACGTAAATACAAACAATTACAATACAGATACAAAAACAATTAGATTACCTTTGATCCGGGGGCCAACCGTCCGCCTGGGCTAGTTTCGGTTCACTCCAGCGCCCTTCACCTCTGACCTTCCTATCATAACTTGACCTGGACGTTATCAGTGTCTACCAACCTGCAGAAGATAAAGATTCTAGGTCGGAGAGGTACACACACACACACACACACACACACACACACACACACACACACACACACACACACACACACACACACACACACACACACAACATGGTCAGCAATAAAGACCACCATGAAATTCATATTATTTACTCAGTCCAATATATGAGAAAGAGAGAGAGAGAGAGAGAGAGAGAGAGAGAGAGAGAGAGAGAGAGAGAATTTATCACGAAGCGGTTTGAAACGCAAATAAATATATAACGAAAAGTAATTAAATAAAAAAAAAGAAGTTAAATGTGGGGTTAGACACCAAGAGCCGCTTAGCTGGGTGCTCATGTCCGTAGCTATAGGCCTTTGAGCATGTGACGGGTAATTCTCTATCTTAAGATACCTGGAATACCGAGCCACAGCACAGGTTACCCCAGATACCGTCCCCAGGTGTTACCCAGGTACTACTCACAAACTCACAAAGGTTAGATGGACACCTGAGTCGAGAGACGCAGGTGCCGTATCAGAGAAGTACTCTTAAGGCGAAATAAACCCAAGTGGCAGAGCTGAATGAAACTGTAAAACTAAATATAACTAAAATAAAACACTGGAAATAAGCTTCACGTCGAGTTATGGGGTCAATTTATATCCTGAAGACCAAGAATCGCATACCACTCTAATAAACAAATAAATAAATAAATAAGAAAGACATACAGTATACAGTAATACAAAAATATGGGAAAAAAAGCCTCCACATCAATCAAAAATAAAGACAAGAATAACATTAATCCACAAAATACCCAAAGCAGAGAGAACACGAAAACTTACTGTCCAAATACACTTCACCTAAACTCATCATAAAAGAGGTTTATGTGTTGGAACTGGCCCCGTAAAATTTTTCTTAGTGTAGAAAAACCTCTGCAGAATATATAAGGGCCATAAACAAGTCACGGAAAAAAGAAAAAGAGAAAAAAACAACATATATAAAGCAGAGGATAATGACCATATGGATGTCACACAAAAAAATAAATCGAAAAAACACAATATACAGACCAGAGGATAATGGCCATAATGAAGTCAAAGAAAAACAGAAAAAGAAAAGAAATCAATATGAAAGACGGAAAATATAAACAACAATGGAAACGTTTATGGGTACAGATAAACGTTCACTCCAAGATACAGAGATCGTAAGCATAAATTATCTCGATCCTACGTTGTTTATATGACTGCTTGCATAAACGTTTTCCTTCATCCATTTAACTACCAAAAAAAAAAAAAAAATCACGATCAACTAAGACTGATAATTAAAGGTGATATATTAGGAAAACAAAATGATCTGGGACTGTAATTAATTTATCGACCTTTTTTTTTTTTTTAACATACGCGTTGTCACCCAAAATTTTTCAATATACCTACACCACAGGCAAAAAGAAGGCATTAAGTTCAAATTGCCCTCTTCTATACTGACACAGGGAAAGGTGAAAAGTTATCATTATATTTACTCAGCAAGTACGCTTATTTTCTTTGTAATAAATTCTCTCTTATACCAGTTTGATTCTGTTTAGGTTAGAAAAGAACTCGGTAGTGAAAGGGTTAATGGAGGTCGTATCTTAACCCCAAGCTCTAGAAGTTTCTTATAAGGTGAAGACGATCGAATAAAGACGGTAAGAAAATTATTAAGACGTCATTGTACGGAAGGAACTTAAATCGTTACACGGATAAGGAAAAAAGATTGATAAGGAATACAGAGATAGTCGAAAAACTATAAAAAAACATCATTGTATGGAAGGAATTTAACATCACTACACAGACAACGAATATAACTCTTGCCTTAATTTACCAAACATAAATTATACGCCCCATTTATAACCAGGTAAATCGTGCATTCCTTTAATTTAGTGACAGGTGTGCCCGTTGCCGACACCACCTGCCTATTCTGTTTCTGCCTCTGTGTCTGCTCTTTGGGGGAAGTTAGGGAGTTAGCAAAACTTTACAATCTTCACAGTTTTAATTACTTGAACTCTGGTGTGTCCTCAGGTGAACTACTAATTAAAACTTGTAATTCACCTGTTAAACCTGCTCATTTTAATTACTTTTATACTCTGCCATCCTCATCTATAATTATGCAAATGTAAATAATAAGCAGACTGTCAGTATTAATTTATTGACTGTTCCGTTAGAAATGTATCCGAACAAATAAACATTCTCCTTTTAATTATTTGTATTTTAAACTTTGCTATCCTCATCTATAATTACGTAAAAGCAAAGAAATATACAAACCGTCAGTATTTATTTATTTATTTATTTATGGTTCTGTTGGGGGTGTATACTGCATCTTTTACCTCGGTTCAGCTTTCAAGCATTCTTCGTCTTCTTTCTCCCTGCACCACAGATTTATGTGTTTGTTAACTGCAAAAATAAATTCCCGCTATCAACTTCATTTGTTACTGTTAATTTATGGACCACTCTTCCTCCACTCTATTTCTCAACCCCATTACTTTCATTTTTTTTTTCTCCTATGCATCTTCTGAATTGATGGGTTTATTGATAATCTGTATCTGATTCTCGGTAGTACAATTTTCTTACAGCATACACATGATTTTTTTTTAATGTAAGGAAGAAGGAACCAAAGGCCACATGTAGACAAGATCGTTCCCTCCAAGAAAAAAACAAAAAAAACAAGGTAACAGAGAGCCAAATTTAAGATCTGTTCATTTCGAGATGCCTATACTATTTTTAAGCTAACCTGCCCTAAAACTTCCATATCCCTCTCCTGAAAATAGTGTTGTAACAAGAGATTAACGAAGAAGTGCTGTGGAAAGGAGGTAGCGCCACAGTATTGTCTTATTCTGCCTCTGAGCTCCGTGAAATAAACTGTGGGAAAAAAAAATCTGGGTCAGGTTAATGTAAAAGGACTATAGTTTTATTCATAGCAATAATTTTACTCTTGTTCCTAAACCGTATCACTAGAATTTTTTGCCAAACGTTCTGTATTTTTTTATTACTTTTCGAAGCGTTCCTTAATCATCTGCCAATCGTCCAATCCGTTCACTTAGAGTCAATATTTGGTTTTCTGCTCATTAATAAACAATTATATGTACATTTGGGAATTTCTTTAAGCAAGTTTCTACCTGTCTTGTATCAATAATGTTTTTTCAAGAATGTATTGTGTCCATTCTTCCATGTATATTCCTGTCCACATATTCTTTTTAACTGAACAATACGTCTGCTTTATATTGTTACCACGTTTCCTCTTATTTTCTTTCGTTCACATGCTGTTCTTGGATATTATTTCAAGAGGATATTGTAATCATTTTCCCTCGTTCCTTCTCTCGAACAAAAATTTTTATATATTACATCGAGTGTTATCAATTTTCCTCTCCCGTTCTTTCGTCCACTGAGTACATTATTATTTTTATCTTATCTTTTTTCGGCCAAATATTGTTTCTCTATTATCTGACGCGGCAGAGTGTGGCCCTAATGAGATTTTAATGTTTCTGTTATTGACGAAGCTGGCCTACGTCAACGGTGATTCATCCCAATCGACTCTATTCTGTTTTAGTGTTGGTTGACTCTATGGCTGGCTCTGTGGATGGGGCTATGTCTGTGATGGATTTTGTTGGATGTCAATTGTTGCTGTTGGTGTTCGTGTAATGCTATTGTCTTTCTTGTTGGTGTGGTTGCTGTTGATGTCTTAGTGTTTATGTTCTTACTGGTGTTGTTACTGTTATCATGTTAGTGTGTGTTATGTGTTGGTGTTATGATTATTAACCCAAGTGTAGGTTATGTTGTGTGGGAGTGAATTTTCTCATATTCTTTGTTAACTGTTGCTTAATTGAAGTTATATTTTCATTAACCGGAATTACATGTTTTTCATCAAGTATTTTGCAGCTGGGAAGGGTAATTACAATTAAGTTCAAACACGCAAACACATATACATCATGCACGTTTATATGAACACACACACACACACACACACACACACACACACACACACACACACACACTTGCAAACGATAACACGAATACATGCACATAGCCACATACGCACATAAAGGTACACACACGCACACGCCCTCCTCTTCAAAGCAAAAAATTATGCGATCAGCGAATTTTTCAACCCGCTTAACGTCCCAGTTTTCCGGAGATTTCTCGAACACACACACACGCACACAGACTCAGCTTCAAACACACACACACACACACACACACACACACACACACACACACACACACGTACACAACGACACATTTTGGCTCTCCGCCTCCTGAGTGATAAAGTGGTGTGTGTGTGTGTGTGTGTGTGTGTGTGTGTGTGTGTGTGTGTGTGTGTGTGTGTGTGTGTGTCCATCCACATCATATAACAAATCCCCAAAATAATATTAAAAAACATGAAATATACCCACATCAAAACACGCAGACACCGAACCAACAGAAAACGAATATATATAAAAAAAAATAAAACAGAAAACGTATATATTAAGAGGAAGGGAGAAGAAGGGAAGGGGGGGCGACTGACGAAAAACAAACACAACAAACACAGTAACACGAGAAAAAACACGGACTTTAAGTTTGCAGGGGTAGTGATGCAAAAGGCCTGTTGCAGCATAGTATATTTTGCAGGCTGGTTGATATTGCAAAGTTCGCCTAATACTGCAAAGTCAATATCGCGCAAGGGCAGTGCAATGGATGGGGTGGTTTTACGGCTGAGAGTTAATGTATGTTTTTTTGTGGATATGTGAT
>NC_137050.1:4391170-4413670 GCF_032717465.1 Coenobita brevimanus
AGGATGGAAGAAAGGAGGGAAGGGGGACAATAAAGGAAGAAAGGAAGGGAGACAAGGAAGGAAGGAAGGAAGGAAGGAGAGGAAAGGAAAAGAAGGAGGGAAGGAAGGAAGAAAGATGGGGGGACAAGAAAGGAAGGAAGGAAAGGAGACAAGGAAGGAAGGAAGGAAGAAAGGAGGGAAGGGGGACAAGAAAGAAAGGAAGGAAGGAAGGAGGGCAAGAAGAAAGGAAGGAAGGGGGACGAAAACCCGATGTGAAATGAGGCTCTGTAATTAATCATTCCATTAGTATGAAGCAAAATGTAATATAATTTTGTAATTTTCACATGCTGCTTAGATGGAATTGGATAGATGGATAGAGACAGACAGGTAGATAGACAGAAACAGATGCAGATGGAGACTGATATAGTTAGATAGATAACAGATAGAAATGTAGATAGACAAATAGATAGACTGACAGAGATGACAGACATAGATAGAGATATGACGACAGACAGAGGGATGCATATAGACAGACAGATATAGATAGACAAATCCATACATATAGACAGATAGATAGATTGATAGACATACGGACAGACAGAGAGATAGATAGAGGATGACACAGATACTGATAGATAAATAACTCATGCTGGACTCTTCAAACCGCATATACTACATACACCCCTCATCTACCCTTTCAAAGCAACCCCCACCCCCTTCTAGAAGGAAGAAAGAATCATTCATAATTGCAAAAAAAAAGAACAATAAACCCCCCCCTCTAAATAGAAAAAGAATCATTTATAATTAGCCAAAAAAAAAAAAAAAATCCCCCCCCCACACACAGCCGTCCATCACCATAACTCAAACTTAATGTTGTCTTAAACCACACATTTCTTAAGACAACCTAATCCCCACTTCCAAACAACCTAATCCTGACGAGTGGTGGAGAGAGAGTGTATCATTTCCTTGAGGAGGGGGGGGGGTCAGCTCTCTCAAGGTCGGGGCAGCTCCTTCAGTGCTCCATTCCAGGTTCCTCCAGACGATTTTATTCAGCTGAGAGGGAGTCATAGGGATTTGTGTGGTGGTCTCTTTAATCCAGTGAAATCTTGTTTGCGGTTTCGTCTTAGAAGTGAAATTATTCTTGAAGGCCGCGTCTAATCGCTGCAGTCCAAAATAAAAAAGTAATATATGAAATAATTAATGTATTTTCTGGGCTGTCGATTTTTTTTTTCATTATTTTGTAGGTAGGTCTCCACATCTTACGCATCTTAGTCTATTCTGATTCTTCCTTCTCAAGCTATCTGTTGACTTGAAATTAATATGTCCTTTGATGTCTACATCCGTCTTCAATTTTCACCTTAACCCCTTTCATTACAAGCCTCCCAGCTCTCTCTCTCTCTCTCTCTCTCTCTCTCTCTCTCACCTCCAACTTTGGCCATTTTACAAACTTTTCTCTCTCATATCTTACTCTCTCCACATCACTAATTCTCCACTGTCAGTCTTTCTAATCGATTTTCTTGCTGTATCTTTTTCCGCCTTTCTCCTTAAATTTCCCTCACATTTTTTACTCAGTTTTATATCTATCTTTCTTTCTACCCCATATTCTTATTTTATCTATTAACCCTTTCAGTACGATTACGTCATATTAAATCTACTCTTAATCCTTCAGTTTCATGTTACTTAAGACAGACGCAGTTTCACGATCGGGTTTTTCAAGATTAAACTCCCCCCCCCCGTTCCAAAAAAAAAAAATCTCCCTTCTGCTGAAAATTAAAAAAAAAAAAGTCAGGAGGTACCATTGATATAGTACCATGTGATTCTACCATTCCCATTCTCTCTCTCCCATTTTCCCTACCATATGTGTCTATTATTTCCAATTTCTCCTATTATTTCCACTACCATATCCTACTTCCCTTACCATTCTCTCTCCCATTTTTCCCTGTCATATCTGTCTACCATTTTCACTGTCTCCCATTTATCACTACCATAATCTTCTGCCATTTCCAATCACCCATTTCTCGCTACCATACGCTCCTACCACTTCCATTCCCTCCCATTTTTTCCTACCATATGTTTCTACCATTTCCATTCTTTCCTATATTTACCTACCATACAATCCTACCACTTCCATTCTCCCATTTTTCCTTACCATACGCTCCTACCATTCCCATGCCATCTCCCTTAACCCCTTCCTCTAGTTGATTCATTCCATCACCTCTCCCTTTGCTATTATCGTCTCTTTGCATGTCCCCTCCTTCGTCTCAATTTAACTCTCTCTCCTTCATTACTTCCCATTTCCTTCTCCCCTTCACTCACTCACCCTCTTGCTCATTTCATCTCTATCTCTTCATTTCTCTTCTCCTTCCTTCCTCCTCCTTCTTCCTTTCTTCTCTTACTTCCTTCCTTTTCTCTTTCCATTCCTTCTCCCCTTCATTCAATCACCCTTTTCCTCAATTCATTTTTGTCTCTTCATTTCTCTTCTCCTTCCCTCCTCCCTCCTTCTTCCTTGTTCCTTTCTTCCCTCTTCTCATGCTTTCTTATTTTCTCTTCTCTATCACATTTCTCTTTTTCCTTTTCTCTTTCCCAGACATCTCTTTCTCTTGTCTTTCTTCGTTATTTTTCCTTCGTCTGTCTTTTCCATCTCTCTCTCTTCCTAACTCCCTTCTCCTTTGTCTTCATTTCTCTTCTTTCTTTTTCCTCTATCTCTTCTTTTCTCTTCTTCTCATCTGCTTCCAAATTTCATTCTCCCCTCCACTATCATTCCTCCCCTTCTCTCATCGTTCCTCCATTATCATACTCTCCATGCTAACTAATAATTTTCCCTCCTTCCCTCCTCCTCCTCCTCCTCTTCCTCCTCCTCCTCCTCCTCCTCTCCTTCTTTTTTATGCCACCATTTTCATTATTTCCACCCGTCTCTTCCCCACACCATCCTTTTTCTTTCCACACTCCAAGCAACCTCTCCAACTCTCTCAACCTCGGGGTAACTCTAGCATTTTATTCCACCCAATGCCAATGATATGCGACGTCGAATGGGCCATAGGAGCCAAGTGGTCATACTGGTACCATCACCCCTCTCATCGGCGGCAGAAGTCTAGTATGACAAACGAATTCATTTAGCAGAATGAGTCATACGAGCTTTAGTGTTACCCCTTAAAGTAAACAAATAAATAAATACATGGATACACACATACACACATATATACATTCATACATACACATACATACACACAACACACACACACACATTAATAAGTAAACAGTCATTACATCTATGGGGTACACTCTCCCTTCTATATATTTCTTCTCTACCTTCTCCCTTCTCCCTTTCTCCCTTCCTCCCCATCTGTCCCCTTCCTTCCATTTCCTGCCACTCCATTCCTAAAGCATCGAAGTCCTTAATGGGGTGAATGGCAATTGTGTGGAGGGATCAAATGAGTTAATTACCGGCCTTAATTACGTATACTTTGCCTCACCCTAATCAGATGTCTGCACCACGAAGAGGGGGGAGGTAATGATCTCTTCAATTAGCGAGATTAGCCCTTTCGTGGGGATTGAGAGGCAGGTCTAATTCAGGATGGCTTCGTACTGATTTCACCTCAACTTCTTATTTTTCTTCTTCTTCTTCTTCTTCTACTTCATCATCATCACCATTATCATCAACATCATCATCATCATCATCATCTTCTTATTCTTCTGGGGCATGTGCAGGCGGACACCATTCACCTTTCACCTCAACTTGGCCCAGATTTTCGTCCTTCTGGAGATTATTTCACGTAGCTCAGTGGCAGAATGAGACAAAACTGGGCCTCGACATCCTTTCCACAGCACTTCTTCGTGACTAGCATCATATTCTACTGTTAATCTACCGCCACAACTCAATAGTCAAGATGGAATGATGTTAATTTTAGGCCAAATTAGAGTAAAAAGGGCAGAGTAGATTTTGATCAGATTATGGAAATGCTATACTCCTTTTACTCTAACTTGGCCTAAAATTGCCAGTCTCTTCATCTTCAATACTTAGTTGTTGCAATAGATTATCACTAAAATATGATGCTAGTCACGAAGAAGTGCCATGGAAATTAGGGCCGTAGCAAGGTCATTCTTCCGCCAATAAGCTACGTGAAAAAGGCAGGAAAGGGACGAAAAACTGGGCCAAGTTAAGGTGAAAGTGGTATATATTTTGGTGGGATAATGCAAAAATGTCTTCAGGAAGCTTTTTTTCACGGCTGTAATTTCCCTCAGCTGAAGGAAATCGTCTGTTTTAGGGCTAAATTAAATACTGAGGCTCGTCCTCTGCCGCAAATGGATTAATTTAAGTTTTAATTTGAGTTCTCATCACCCTGTTTAACCCCACGTCTGGACCTCGAGAAGAGAGAGAGAGGAGGAAGGGAGGGAAAGGAGTGGAGGAAAGGAGGAAAGAGGGGAAGGGAAGGAGGGTAATGGAGGAGGGATGGAGGGGAGAAAGGAAGGAAGAAGGGAAGAAGGGAGAGAGACCTGAGTTGGGAAGGAGAGAAGGGAAGCAGGAAGTACTATATTCCTTAAGATTAACACTCTCAGGCTCCCGTAACCCACTCAGTTCAATAAAATCGTATGGTATTACTTAGAACAGATTATTAGAGTTCTCCCTACCACGAGGGGGTTTACGAAGTCTTAATTAGTTTGCTGGGACTTACGCACCTGTTTGCACCTGGAGGGGGTTGGTACTGATATCTTCTTAATTACCTGGAGATGCTGAGTAACCTAATCTCAGGTGGATCAGCTCTCTCTCTCTCTCTCTCTCTCTCTCTCTCTCTCTCTAAGCTGCCGAGTTTTCATTCTAAATCTCTTACTTTCTCCCCACATTTTCATTTTTCTTCTTCCTCTCTCAGTCTTCATCTCCTTCTCCGCTCTCTCCCTTCTTCCCTTCCTTTCTCTCTCCCCCTCCTCTTTATCTAGCCTAATCTCCCTTTATCGTCATTCATCTTTCTTCTCTTCTCCCTTCCTTCCTTCCTTTCTCCCTCTTGTAAACATGTCCTTCACTCCAATTCATTTCCGCTTCTTCTCTTCTTTCTCCATTTCTCGTCAATTTTCTCTTTCTCTTTCACCATGTACGTCTTCTCCCACCCTCCTCTCCTCTCCGTCATCTTCTCTTCACTTCTTTCCTTCCCTTCCCTTTCCTTTCCTATTTGCCTCGCCTATCCTACCCTCCTTTCCCCTTTCTTTCCCACAGTTCTCTTCCTCCTTTCCTTCCCTCCTTCGCAACTTTGTCCTTCCTCCTTTTTCCTTTCCTTCCCTTCACTCACCTTCCCTCCATCCTCCCTCCATTATCCTCCCTTCTCTTCCTTCTCCCCTCCTTCCTTACACTACTCTCCCTCTTTTTCTTCTCTCTTCTTCTCTCCTGTACTCACCCTCTCACCCTCCTTCTCCCCTTTGCTCACTCTCCTCCCTCTTCTCTCCTTCCCATCCCTACCCATCTCTCCCTCCCTTCCCCTTTCCATCCCTATCTTGCCCTCCCTCCCTCCCTCCCACCTCCCTCCACCTGCGTCCTCTGTTGCTAATCAAGGGAATCAGGAGAGACGTGACGCTGTTTTATCATTACTGTACAGGCGTCGAAGAAGACATGACACAGATCCTGAAGGAGGGGGGGATTGGGAGGGAAGAGGGGGAAGAAAAGGGTAGAAGAGGGGAAGGAAGCGGGAGAGGGAGAAGGGAGGGCGAGGGGGAGGTGGGAGTGGGGGAGGAAGAGGAGGAGAGAACAGGGGAAGGAGAGGGGGGAGGGGGAAGGAAAGGGGGAGGGGGAGGGAAAGGGACAAGGAGGAGGAGGAGGAGAGAAGGACAAGGCCAAGGCGTTAAGAAGACAAAAATAACATAAGGAAGAAGAAAAGAGGAAGAAAAAGGGTTAAAAAAAAAAAAGAGAGCATTGAGAGAGTGAGGAAGATGCCAGCGGGGAGAAAGACTTGGCGAGGAAGAAACAGAAAAAGAAGGAAAAAGGCGGTAACAATAAAGACACTAGGGAAGGAGAATAAAGATAAAAGCGAGAAGTGAGAGAGAGAGAGAGAGAGAGAGAGAGAGAGAGAGAGAGAGAGAGAGAGAGAGAGAGACGAATACCATGCAGCAGGGAAGAAACTGATGATTGGTGGGTAAATATGAGGAGCGGAACTTGACAAGTGTGATGAAGTAGAGTAATGGAGTTTGGGGAGGGGGGTGAGATAGATAGATAGAAGATAGATAGGGGGTGGAGAGAGATGGGGAGATGATGATGATGATGATAAATAGGGGGTAGAGTGAGATGGGGAGAGAGAGGTGGTGGAGATAGGGGGGGTAGAGAGAGGTAGGGGTGAGGAGAGACGGAGCGACAGACGGAGAAAAGATGAGACAGGAGAGGGGGGAGAGATGGGAGAGAGACTGTATGTTGGGGTGAGATAGATGGGGAGATAGACAGGAGACAGATGAGGGGAGACAAGAGACAGATGTGGGGATAAGGACTGGGGAGATAACTGGGAAGAAATATGGAGAGGCAAAATAGATAGATGGGAGAAATAGACACAGGAGAGAGCTTGGATAGATAAATGGGAGGGAGAGAGAGAGAGAGAGAGAGAGAGAGAGAGAGAGAGCTATAAGGGAAAATGTAGGAGCTGAATTAAAGTTTACCTGCAATATACACACAAAACCACTTATCCCGCCGCCATATTGGTATACCCAATCACTCCGCCATCTTTGTATACCCACTATCCCTCCGCCATATTGGTACATCCACTATCCCTCCGCCATATTGGTATACCCACTATCCCTCCGCCATATTGGTATACCCATTATCCCTCCGCCATATTGGTACACTCTCTTCAACCACCACCCACTCTTCCTTTCCGTCTACATACTAACTCAACCAGTCAAATGAGCTCTCTCTCTCTCTCTCTCTCTCTCTCCTAATCAAAGTTCTCTCCTTCGTCCTCCCCCTGTGTCAGGTTTCTGCTTCCCCTCCTCCATCTTCTCCTTCACTCCTTAATCTCCCTCTCCTCCTCCTCCTTCTTTCCCTCCAGTCTCTCCTCCTCCTCCTCCTCTTTCCCTCCCGTCCCTACCTTCCTCCTTCCCCTGTCTTTTCCTCCATTCTCTACGTCTCTCCCTTCCTCCTTCTTCTACCACTCTCACTCTAGTCCCCACTTTCTTCCCTCCTCCTTCTGCTTCCCTCCTTTCTCTTTCTCTCCCTCCTGTCTCCACTTTCCTCTCTCCCTCCTCCTTCCTTTCCTCCTCCTCCTCCTTCCCCACCTCCTGCTACTTCCCTCCCTCCTCCTCCTTTCCCTGCAGGCTTTATTTCTCTCCTTCTTTCCCTCCTCCTCCTCCATCCCCACCTCCTCCAACTTCCCTCATCTCCCTTTTTCCTCCAAGTATCCATTTTCCTCTCTCCCCCCTCCCTCCTTCTTCCATCTCCTTTCCTTCCCTCCTTCCCTCCAATCTCTACTTCCCTCCTCTTCTACCTCCCTTCCTCCTCCCCAACAACCGTAATCACCCCTACACAGAGCCTGGCAATGGTTAATCAAGGAAGTCATTAAAGGCATGTCGGACCAGCAATCAAACTATACACACACGAAAATCACAAGTTAATGAAGCCAATGTCAGAGGCAAAGAATTTTAGTTTATTATTATTATTATTATTATTATTATTATTAAATGCGTCGATGGGCGTTTGAGGATCGGATTAGAATTGTTTTTTTTTTTACTTTTTTATTCCTTAATTTAGTCATCTGTTCATTTATATATTTATCTTTTTCTGGCTTTCTCCTTCCGGTAGTTATCATTTATTTATTTATTTTATTTACCTGTTCATTTATTCATTCATTTATCTCTTGTTTCTTTCTTTCTCGTACAGATATATTTCATTTATATATATATACTTTTTTTTTTTCAGGCTATGGGATATTTTTGGAACCGTAAAATTAACCAATTGTCTTCATTAATTACTAAACAACTTCCAAGACTCCAGTAAATTAACCTATAGTCTTCATTAACCAGTATGTTACTGTAAGACTCCTTCTGAGGTAACTAATTAACCTCTGACACTAACATCAATAATTATCTGCGTCAATAAACCAAGCAATTACGCCCTTCAGACCGAGTACATTATTTTTACGCCAATCTGTATTTCTACTATACTCCTTTCACCTCAACTTGGCCCAGAGTTTCGTCCTTTTTGCGGCTTTATTTCATGTAGCTCAGTGGCAGAAAAAAAGGCAGTACTGCAGCTTTATATCCTTTTCATAGCACTTCTTCGTGACTAGCATCATATTCTAGGGTTAACACTATCGCTACAACATTGATGATTAAGAGATAGCAATTTTAGGCCAAGTTTGAGCGAGAACGGTATAGTCGCCCCTCTCTCCCTCTCTCTCTCTCTCTCATTTCTTTCATCCATCTCTATCTGCGCCTTTGATCTTTAATTACGACTTTCTTGGTTTAATCTCTCTCTCTCTCTCTTTCTCTCTCTCTCTCTCTCTCTCCCTGACAACCAATTCCATCCCCTCCTAAGCTATTTACCAACTTATCATCTCCACCTCCCCTCCAATTTTCATTTCCTTCTCTCCTTACTCATCTCCCTCTCTCAAAATCTCCTATAAGGCTCATCTCCTCCTCATGATCATTTCTGGCAATAATCTTTAATTTATCTTTACTATTTAATAAGAATATAGTATTTTTATTTAGAAGGTATTTTTCCTTTCAGTGATATTTTTCTCTTCTTATTTCTTCACTATTTTGTCCGTCTGTATCTATTTTTAGTTTTATAATTGTCTATCGCTGTTTGTGTGTGTGTGTGTGTGTGTGTGTGTGTGTGTGTGTGAGAGAGAGAGAGAGAGAGAGAGAGAGAGAGAGAATGTCTTACGATGAAACTGTCCTAACACTTAAAACAGCAACAATATCACACTTACGACAATCTTAAGTTACCATATAAAGGAAAAAAAAACATATAAAAAAAAACACATGAATTATACCACACAGGGTAAAAAAAAAAAAAAAAAGTTTATCATTATATACAGCGGAGGAAACGATAGCAAACTGAGATACTGATAACCCTAATTTCTGCAAAGGTATACCACAGCGAGTATACCAGATTGCCGATAAAATTGAAGGTGATATAGCGAGGATGTTCTGCTCTGGTGAGTTGATTTGAGTATACTCGTGTTCAGTTAACCTTGGCGTGAAATTACCGTAGACTTTATCGGCGCATACATCAAAATACTCAGGCCTACAGTAGGTCTCTCTCTCTCTCTCTCTCTCTCTCTCTCTCTCTCTCTCTCTCTCTCTCTCACACACACACACACACACACACACACACACACACACACACACACACTGTTCATAGACGGATACAGACAGACTGACAAATAAATACATAGATATACATGGACAGACAGACACACAGATAGATACACTCCCTGGCTGCTCCCGTACCGTAATTGTCACCCAGGTATTGATGCAAATGTCAGTCCATTCACGTTCCCCCATCAAAGCATCAATTACCATCTTAATGACCTACACACAGCATCAGCATAATCAGCTTAGGTCAATATTCAGCATCCAAGGCCAACCGAGTCTAAATATTCATAAGTACCCAAATAACACACAATGGTATCAATAATTTAGAATAAAGTTAAGACGGCGATATTTATCTGACTTTATGAATATTAAGTCTCTTTTTAACTTCAGACCTTTATAAGTTTTCCCTATTTTAGTTCATGGCATCATATTTGGAGGCAAGTTTAACAATAACAATCATCATCGCCATCATCATCATCATCAGCATCATAACGATAAAAATAAATAATAATAATAATAATAACAGTAAGAACAAAACGAGAGGCGACCCAAAGTGTGTGTGTTCCCAACGGCCTGGGTATAATTAACACAATCACCGCTAAATTGACCAATATCCCCTGACCCACCCCTCACCACACTCACTTTTCACCCCTCTCTCTCTCTCTACCTCTCCGTTTATATCTATCTATATCTATCGCATCCACCTTTATTCAACAACCATTAGTCTTTACAACTCACATTAATCACTTCCCGTACATATTCCACCAACTTCCCCATCATTCATTATCACCCAGATCCTATTAATTCGCTCCTTTAAATGCACTACGTCAATCCGCATCAACTGTTATTCCAGCCAACACCAATGCCACATCAACCATCCATCTCCACCTGCAATCATCCACCCCCAGCAACCATCTATCCACCCAACATCCATCCACACGCCGACCTGCCATCCACCTCATTAACAACCATCTATCCAACACCAATTGCAATATTCACCATCCATCTGACCTGCAACCATCCACCCACCAACCTTCCATCCATCCATCCATACCTGAAAACCATCCATCCCCAGCAGCCTTCCATCCACCCAACATCCATCGACACCCCCACCAGCCATCCACCTCACTAACCCTCTATCCTGCTAATCCACCCCCTCCAACCATCCCATTATAAAAGAATCCTTATCCTTATATTTCACCCTTAATTCACCTGTCCCCATTAACAACCACAACCCCAACAACAACCATTAACCCCACCATTCAGCTCCCCAACAATCACCACCACCACCAACAGCAACCATGAACTCCCACACCCACTTCCCCATCATCATCAATCCCTCTCACCACCACCCCACAACCCCCACCACCACCACCACCAACCTCCCATCACAAAAACCCCTCTAACCACCACTCCACAACCCCCACCTCCATCCACCAACCCCACTCCAACCACCCCACTAAAACACCACCCCTCTCACCAGCCACTCACCAACCTCACACCACAATGGTTTGGAATGAGTTAATTGCGGTACCACACGACGCTGGTTGTGGCAAATGAGTGTGTGGTAACCTGACACCCCCACCAGAACACCCCACAATGCTCAGGGGAGGGAGGGGAAGAGCTGGGGAGAGGGGTAATGAAAGAGGATAGGAGGGCAGGGGAGAGTAGAGAGGGGATAGTGAGGTGACAGCTGAATAGGGGCTGGGGAGAGGAGGGCAGGGGAGAGTAAAGTAGACAGGGAATAGTGAGGTGACAGCTGGGAGGGGCTGGGGAGAGGAGTAATGTAAAGGGAGAGGAAGGAAGGGGAGAGTAATGTAGAGAGGGGATGGGGAGGTGACAGCTGGAAAGGGGAGAGTGGAGAGATGATGAGTGGCTTGGGGAGGGGAGGGGAGATGACAGGAGGGGAGAGTACAGGGTGATAATAGGAGAGGAGATAAATCATCAGAAATAGATGGGTAGACAAAGGATAGAGGAGGGGAGAGGAAAGTAGAAAGGGGATGAGGGAGGGGAAATATAAGCAGCAGGGGAGAGGAAAGAGGAATAGTAATATGAAAGACGGGAGAGGATACTAGAGGGGTGGTGACGAGGGGACGGGAGGGGGGGGAAGATAAAAGTAGAGGGAAGTGAAAGGGGGAAGGAAAGGACGGAGAGATGAGGGAAGTGAAGACATTATAAAAAAAAAAAAAAAAGAGAAAAAAAAAGTGACATGAAAACTAGGGAAGAGAGAGGAGGGGAAGGAAACGAAAAAGAAGGGAAGGGAAGGAAAGGAGGAGGAAGGATGGGAAGGAAAGAAAGAGGAAAGAGGGGAAGGAAAAGGGTGAAGGGAATGACATGAGTAATGAAAAGTGCGAAAATGAAAATGGAAAATAAAGGAAGGTGAAAAAATAAGGTGATACAAGTGGCCTAATAAAATAAAGAAAACGGGAAGTAAAGGGGGTACGAAAAGAGCCTACAAGACGATAGGGGAAGAAAATGATGATATTAGAAGAGGGGTAATGAGGTTGTGTGAAGATGAGAAGAAGAATGAAGACGTGCAATGAAAGAGAGTGAAAAGAAAAATGAAATGGAGAGAGGAAACTATTGAATAAGATGTGATAAAGCTAAGAAGAAAAACGTGGAAAGGGGTAACTGATGTGTGTGGAAAAAAAAAAGGAAGAGGGGAATGGAAACTAGAGAAACAATAAGAATTAATAGTGTTTAAATGTGGATTTAGAGAGGTAATGAAAGAGGGGAAAAAGAAGAGGGGAGAGGAACCTGAAAGATTAATAAGAGATGATGAAGCAGGGAAGAGGGAAGAGGAAGTAATGAGGTAATGAAAGAGGGTGGAAAGGAGAGTAGGGGAGAAGGGGTAGGGATGCAATATCTGGATGTAAGAGGCTGAAGATGAAAATGAAGGGGAGAGAAAGGAAATGAAGCTACAGTAAATGGAGACGGAGGGAGAGGAGGGAACGGAAATGAAGTGGCAATGAAAGGAGGTGGGCAAGGAAGTGAGAGAAAAGTAAATAAGTGACGCATAGGAGAGGATTGTTATGAAGAGGAGGAGGGGGCACGTAGAAGAGGGATAACCAGAGGAGGAAGACTCGAAGAAGAAAGCAGAGTGGGAATAAAAGGAGTGGAAATTCAAGAGGAAAGAGTACATGCAAGAAGAACTGAAGAAGACTAACTCTGCCACCTAAAATAAGGATCTGAGAAAGACACAACTGGAAAGAACTGGAAAAGAGATGGCCAGGTAGCGACGGAAGAGGAATGGTGAGAGAAACAAAGGAAAAATTACGAGAGGAAGATAAGAATGAGGGATGGGGAGACAAGGAGGAAGACTCTGGAGGGAGGAAAAGGGGGCAAGAAATGGAGGAAAAGGTACGATGAGAAGGTAGGGAAGGGGAAATATGAAGAGAGGGGAAAGAGGGAGGTGGAGGAGGAGAAGGTATGGGGATAGAAGGAGACAGAGGAGATAGGAGGGGCAAAGAAGAGCAAAGAGGCAGAAATAAGGGGCAAGGGAAGAGGGGAAAGAGAAAAGAGCAAAAGAAGAGGGAAGGAAGGGAAAAACAAGAGGAAAGGATAGGGAGGGGACGAAGTAGATGAGGGATAGAAGAGAGGAAAGGAACCAGAGGAAAGGGCATGAGAAGAGGGGGAATAAGAAAGAGGTAAATGGAGAGGAGAGGAAGAGGCAAGGGAAGAGGACGAGGAGGGAAAAAAAAGAGGGAGGCCGAAGGGAGGATAGAGTAAAGAGGGGACGGGGGAAGTGGCAAGTGGAAAGGGGAGAGAGGAAAGGGCAAGATGAGAGGGGAGAGAGAGGAAGAGGACAGTAGTGAGAGGGAGAGGGGAGGAAGAAGCAGGAGGAGAGGGGGTGGAGGAGGGGGAGAGGGGAGAGACGGAGAGCGAGGGAGGGAGGGAGAAAAGAATAACAAGGGGAGAAGAAGGGGAGAAGGAGGGGAAGGGCTGGAAACAGAGATGATAATCATAATAATCAATACCTTTCACTCCCTCTCTTCACCACAAATTAAAAACGGACCTTTTTTCATCGGCAGGCTATTGTGCTCTCTCTCTCTCTCTCTCTCTCTCTCTCTCTCTCTCTCTCTCTCTCTCTCTCTCTCTCTCTCTCACTCACATCGCAGAGTCTCTACTGCACAGTGTTTGGTTCCTTTGATATAAGTAACTGATTATCTATATTTCCTAATATTATCTCACCTTATCCATCTTCCTAGGCCTTGATATCTGTTAAGGGAGATGCTACTTAGATAATCTGTATGCTGTTTGAAAGGACGGGAGGTCGATTCCGGGCTGGGGCAGGGAACACACTGATGAACCGAATTTTTGTTCCTCTACGGCCCTTCCACAACACCCGCCCACACCCCCACAAAAACACCACCGCTCACACCACCACACCAGCCCTGCATGAGACAGCCTTGGCACGGATTCAGTATGGACGGTGGCACGCAGGACTGTCGAGCCTCAGGGAACGGACTCAAAACTATGCCCAGAGTCGCAGAAATTAAAAAAAAAAAAAAAAAAATAAACATAAATCAGACAGACGGAAATGATTATCCAGACCCTGTGTTTAATTAATATAGGTGGGGTCTTACACACACAGACACACACACACACACACACACACACACACACACACACACACACACACACACACACGAAGAATGGACCAAGGAACAAATGAAAAACGAAAAGGGTTTAAGACAAGAAAGACGAGTGAATGACAGAACAAATGAAGCAAAGAGAGAGAGAGAATGAAATCTGAGGGAAAGATGGGAATATGATAAAAAGGGTTGAAATGAAAGATGCAGAAAGGTAAAAAATGAGAGAGAGAGAGAGAGAGAGAGAGAGAGAGAGAGAGAGAGAGAGAGAGAGAGAGAGAGAGAGAGAGAGAGAGAGAGCAATAAACGATGCTGGAGGGAGGGAGGTGAGGGACGCACAGCAGAAAGGATTTATGAAGCCCAACTCAGTGTTTCAAAATAATAATAATAATAACAATAACAATAAAAATAACAATGGTATTAATAATCATGATAATAATAATAATAATAATAATAATAAGGGCCACATACAACCGCCCCCCCCCTCAAAATTCTTTCTTACGCTGGAGAAACTTAATTGGTGGTACATGCAGGTCAAAAGCTCGCTTACAATTTCCCCTGCGTCTACTTTACACTTTTTTGTGATGCAAGGAAGAAGGAACCAAAGGCCAGAAGCCCGCAAAGATTGTTCCCTTCAAGAAAAAATAAAAACAAAATAACAGAGCAAATTTCAAGAGGACATGTCCGTCACTTTCCTCCCTCACACATCATATCAAAGAGAAATATATGGCCAAAAAAGAAAAAAAAAAAAGGTTTTCTAAGAGAGAGAGAGAGAGAGAGAGAATGAAATAAAAAAGACCAGCTAATAAACGTGAGCAGAAGAAAAGAATTAGACAATGACAGCAGACAATGAAATACGAGTAAATTAAAAAAAAAAAAGAAAAAGAAGACAGAGTGACAGGGAGACTGACAGGGAGACAGGGACGAAGGAGGGAAGGACGCGAGTGGAAATATGAATTTATGGAAGGAAGGGGAGAAGGAAGGGCCAATATATATACGATGATGGTAGGTGGTGGCGACCATCATCCACTCACTTGATGTAGTGCAGCCTACTTCTTCCTTAGCCTTTATCATTCTTTTTCTGTGCCTGTCCTCCTCTCTTCCTATTTCTCACCATCATCCACTCACTTGATGTAGTGCTGCCTACTTCTTCCTTAGCCTTTATCATTCTTTTTCTGTGCCTGTCCTCCTCTCTTCCTATTTCTCACCATCATCCACTCACTTGATGTAGTGCTGCCTACTTCTTCCTTAGCCTTTATCATTCTTTTTCTGTGCCTGTCCTCCTCTCTTCCTGTTTCTCCCATCTTTCCTGTCACTTCTTATTGCTTTTCTTTCCTTTACAGGTGGCTTTACATTGAGTGACAAGCCAAATGGTTTCCTGTAAGCCAAGAAACCATTTACAACGCTGGGTGGTAACCATATAACCAAACCATACGTGCTGCCTACGTGTCAACAAGTGGGTTGGTGGAGGGTTAGTGCCCCTCCCCGTAAAACAAATAACTCAAAGTCAAATGGCCACCCCTTACTGAATTATGGCGTCTGGCAATAGATAGATAGATAGATGGAAGGAAGGCGATGGAAGGGTGGTGGAAGAGAGGCAAAATGGAATGGGAAAAGGACGAAAGACAAGGAGAGTGAAAGAGGGGAAACAAATGACGACTGGGGAAAATGAGTGAAAAAGAGGAAATATATGAGAGGAAAAGAAACTATCAGGGAAAATTAAAATGATAGGAAGGTCACAAGAATATATTAAATGTAAGTAGACACTAGACACAAAGCTAAACCAGTAAAAATGAAAGTAAACCTGCCACAGAAAAAGGGGAAATGTATGAGAGAGGAAGAAAAATGGCAGGAAAATTGAAAATGATAGCAAGGTCCCAGGAAAATATCAAGCGTAGGACCTAAGACACAAAACAGAAGCAGTAAAAATGAAAGCAAATTAGTTACACACAGAGAAGAAAATCAAGAAAAAAAAATATATATATATATATGCCACACGAGTCACTTCACTAAACAAAAAAATTTAAAGAAGAAATTTTTAAAGCACAAAAGGAAAGTACAAACCATTACACAAATTAAAACATGAAAATTCTGAAGTACAAGCAGTAAGTAAACAGGAAATTAATATAAACGATAAGAGGCAGAATACAGAGATAAGAGATAAGATAAAGAACATGAAGAACGGGTTGGAAAAAAAAAGACAATTAAAATAAATGTAAGCAGAAGGTCAGTCAAGATTAAATAGTAACATCAATATCAGAAAATCAGATTCAACTTGTATTTTATTTTTTGATTGACTGTTGGATTGATTGGCTTTGTTGAGGGATGGATATGCAGAAATAATTAGTTTTTGGAAATTTAACATACCTCATAAAAGCTAAAAAAAAAATCGAGGACACGGTAAAAACTATATATATCACAACCATAAACAGAAGAAAACTGGATTAGGAATATTTTAACTCGCTGTGATCACTGCACTCCAGACTAACAGGGGAGGGAGGGAGCTGACGAAGGTTTACATAGCCGGGCAGAGGAATTGCTCACTTATATCGGTGCCACCACGTGAAGGCGTCCCTCTCCAACACTCAGAAAACTATTAAAAGAGAAATGAAATACTGAAAAGAGGACGAGAGAAAGAAAATGAGAACAAAGGAAAGGGGAGGGGAGACCCGCCGAAAATTGGCCGTAACAATCGAGAAATATCACATAAGTTGGGCTGGAGAGAGAAAGAGAGAGAGAGAGAGAGAGAGAGAGAGAGAGAGAGAGAGAGAGAGAGAGAGAAATCTAAAACCCTGACAGGAACTAATAAAACAAAAAACAATAAAAAAAAAATGAAAAAAAATGTATCAAACTTACAACCTCAGATCCAATAAAATTAAAGACACGAAAAAAAAAATGGCAAGTGACTAAAATTTTATGAGGAAATGAAAAAATAAAATAATAATAATAATAATAATAATAATAATAATGAAAATCTTGCACGAAACAGCCTGAGCAAATATTAGGGTCATTCATCGTCTGCTTAATAAAATCGTCTGGAAGGTGCAGGAGCCAGAGAATATTACGTCCTCGGGGAGATGGGGTCAAAGTAACAAAACAAAAATAGATAAGATTAATATGAAGGCAAATGAAAATCGTATCCCCAAATAAATAATTACAAACATACAGGCATACATTCCATATTGCTCACCCTTGTGGAATGGATGTCGAGAGGTTGCACTAAAACAACGACACAAAATTCAGAACGATGCTGTTGGAATTATTAATAACCCTGCTATTATAAACAAACTACCTCCCCTACAAGTATGTTGGAATGTTGCCTCCCTTGCATTATTTTACAGGTAGTTTTATGGGAAATGCTCAGACGAAGTAGAGTCCACTGTGCCACCTCTCCATGCCTTCCCTCGTGCTATACGGGCATCAGGTAGCGCTCATGACTGGAATATCGCACAACCATATTGCAGAACTTCCGCCAGTCAGAATTCTTTTATTCCCCGAAATGCATCTCTCTGGAACTCGCTTCCCCGGGGTTGTTTCCCCCCACACTTCTACCCACAGCTGTTCAAGTCCAGCTGTTACAGATATTTTATGAAGAGAGGACACCAGTAATCTGGTGTATGGATTATTTTCTTTTATTCATTTGTTTTTCCTTCCTCTGTTCTGTTATTAAAAAAAAAATCATACATACATACATACATATCTTCGAGGAATGCAAACTGAGACATCAAAAATAATGAAAACAGAAAGTAAAAACACATAAAAAAAAAAGAAAAAAGTCGAAGACCAAAAATATACCTTACCAGGTGTGATTACGAGAGGGTACAAAGTCGGCAAGTAATCAGGAAAAAATATATGTTTTGGGGGAAAGGTGGGTGGAAAAAAAAAAGGAGGAAAAAAAGTTGAAATGAGGTGGCTGGGACAGGAAAAATGCCTTGGAAAACGAAGGAGTTGGGAAAAATGCATAGGAATGAGGCCACCGACTTCTCCTTTCCAGTCTTTTACCTCTCTCTCTCTTTCTCTCTCTCTCTTTCTTTAATTATCCCACTATTCTCTCCTAACTCCCTTTTCTTTCCTCTCCTCCCCTTATTCTTTTCCTAGTCTCCTCTCTTCTTATTCCTTCCTCTTTTTTTTAACACTACTCTTACTCTCTTTTCCCTCTCTCACTCTCTCTCCTCTATCTCTTCCTATCTCTCATCCTCTCCCTCCTACTCTCAATGTCCTTCCTTATCTCATCTCTTCCTTCCTTTTTCAACTTCCCGATCCATTACTCTGGCTCTTCCCTTTGCCAACTGATCTGCGTTTCTCCTTCCTTCCTTCCTTCCTTCCTGCCTTCCTCTTTGCGCATCTCATCTCCCTCCTTTCCTTCCTCCCTCCTTCCCGCACTCCCTTCCTCTCTCCTTTCCTTGCTCCCTACTTCCCTTCCTCCCCCCCCCCTCTCTCTCTCTGCGTCCTCCTTCCCCATCTCATTTCCATTCTTTCATTTTCCTCATTTCGTTTTTATCCCCCTTCTTATTCTCGCTTCCGCCTCTTGGTTCTCTCCTCTCTTTTCCTCTATCTTTTTTTTCTGTTTTCATTATTTTTTTTTCCACCTCTGAACACTGAACTCTCTTTCAGCGTTCTCTATTTTCTCTTTTTCCCTCTATATCATTTTCTGTGTCGTACTCCTCCAAAGATTTATTACTATTGCCTTAGTCTCAGTAAATATTTGATCATACCATTTTTTTTCCCCAACTAACTTGGCCTAAAACTGCCACCCCTACGTCTTCAATGCTGGGTCGTAACAATTAACACTAGAATATGATGCTAGTCACGAAGAAGTGCTACGGGAATGAGGAAGGGCCGTAGCACTGTCTTTCGCAGCCAATGAACTACGCGAAAGAAGCTGCGAAAGAACGAAAATCTGGGCCAAATTAAAGTGAAATGAGTATAGCCAATTGTTTCCAAGGCCTTCTCTCTCTCTCTCTCTCTCTCTCTTGGGGTGAGTGGTCCTTCGAACTATACATTTCCAAACAAACGAACAACTATGAATCTGAACATCCACAAGAACGAAAGAATATGAAAACGAAAAACTACACATAATTTCTACGAACATAGTCTCTATACCTGAAAAAAAAAAAAAAAACTATAACCCACTCATAATACAAAGGAAAAAAAATACCTATATATAAAAAAAAAATAGGTGTAATATTTATATCATGAAGTATACCTCGTTGGGGAAAAGGGAAAGTGGTATACCGAGATTCTGTCTATTTTCTCAAGACATCTTAAGGGTCATACAAATCAACGGTATACAGATAGATATACTTTTTTCTAATAGTTTACATCTCTGGTCAATCACACACACACGCACACACAAAACCATCGTAAGAAAACAAAAAAAAATAAAAAATCTTGCTTTTCTCGCCATGCACCACTTCACCCCAGCAATACCCAGGCCAGTCATTGCCGATCTTCCAGCGTAAAGATTTGGGTCGATCCTCCTCTTCTCTTACGGTTTACGATAACGATAAGGAATGCTCGGTTTACGAGGTGATAAGAGGTCAACCGAGTCCCGTTATCTTTTCGTCAATTTCGTCTGTGTCTGGGACGAAGATGGACGAGAAATTGAGTTCAGTGTCACATTACCTTGATTTTATTTTCATTTCTTTGTCTTCTTGTCTAGTTCTGTATTTTTTTCTACTCTCTCTCTCTCTCTTTCTCTCTCCTCGCCAATAGTAACTCCTCTATCCTGCTCTCATTTCTTCCCTCTCTTTCTCTCTTTTTTGCTTTCCAGTTCTGTCTCCCTCTCCTACCCCATCATAACTCTCTCTCTCTCTCTCTCTCTCTCTCTCTCTCTCAGGGAGCATAGAAGGGAGATGCGGCCTTAGCGACTTACGACCCCCCTCATCCCCAGAGATCTGGAGGGGGGAGGGGGGAGCTACGACGGGGAGGGAGGGGGATGTGGAGGAAAGCAAGGGAGGGGAAGGGGGAAAATGGAGGAGAGAAATGGATGAAAACAAGGAAAGGGAGAGTGAAAAAAATGTACGGGGAGAGAAAAGGGAGATGGGAAAGAGGAGATACTGTTATAAGAGGGACGGGTGGGAAGGAGGAAAGAAATGTAGGAGGAAGAGGGGAGGGAAAGAGGGAAGGAAGGAAGAATGAGGGAAGGATGGAAGGAAATAAAAGTGAGTATTAACAAAACATCAGTCAGGAGAGAAGGACGGCTAAAGGAGAAAGCGAGGGAAATATAAGGATGTGAATGTCGAAAGAGGGAGAGAAAGAATGTGGAGAGGTGGAAAGGAAGTGAATGTAAGGGAGAACGGAAGAATAAAGGGTGAAAGGCGTGTTTGAGAGGAGTGAGAAGAACAAGGAACAGGGAGAGGAAGGAAAAGAGGGGGAAAGAAAAGGAAGGGAGAACCCGAAGAAAAGGGATGAAGGAAGGTGAAGTGAGAGAGAGAGAGAGAGAGAGAGAGAGAGAGAGAGAGAGAGAGAGAGAGAGAGCAGGTATGAAAAGACAAGAGTAAATATTGGGAGAAAAAGTATATAAGGTAGAGAGACAGAATGCATGTGCTGGAAGGGAAACACACAGCATCAGAGAAAAAATATATATATAATGAAGGGAAGGGTGAACGAAACGAGGGGAGAAAGGGGTGAAAATAAAGCGAGACAGAGCTGTGTATTATGGAGGGTGAGGCCAGGGCAGGGGAGAGGATAAATGTATATATATTACGGTTGGGGAGAGTACTGGGGAGACAAAGGATAAAGAGGACGGCGGGGAGAGAACACGGAAATAAAGCTTCCACTGAGACCGCAAGGGCTAAGTACAAAGGCCGGAGGGAAGCTGAAAGTTAGAATATGAATTATAATAGTGAAAATATCTAAGAGGAGAGAAACAGGAAGTATAATTTAGCTACATCTAGCCAATGGAAATATGGATCTAGTTATATGAGAACAGATGTGGAGTTCCTGATATGCTGCTGTTGTTGATCAGCCCTGGTCTGTCTGGGTGAGAAGACCCATCAACCACAGACAAGCAGTCGCCTCTGCCGGACCGTCTCGTGCAAGCTAATTCACGTTAGCTTGAGACAGATCACGCCTCGTCAGTAAGGGATAGGGAAGAGTGTGGAGGTTTGGTTCCTGGGTGGACTCACACTTGCGTCTCTCCACTCAGTAAACAAGGACATCACTGTAGGTTCCACGTCACCCCATTATTTGGTATCATGGGTTGCAGAAAACCATCAGGCTTCTCACTCAGCGTAGAGTCACCATAAGTGGAAAGAATAAGTGACATGAAAGGTGGGACAAGCAGAGAAGAATGAATTTTTGGAAGAAGTAAGCAGCTCTACATCAAGTGAGTGGACGATAGTCGCCACCACCTACCACCCCAGACGGGAAGCAACACAAGCAACCTGAGTGAATGCGGAAAAAGAAAGAAAAAATATTGGTAGTGGCCAGAGTCATCCATCATTATGTGGTCGTCACACAAGGCTTCCTACTCCACACGTCCCTTGACCTCACTCTTTTCTTCCCTCCCTCTCTCTCTCCACCCCTCTCTCTCCATCCATCCATCCATTAATCCCTTCTCACCCTTATACAGCCATCCATTCCTCTGCCCACCTTCCATCCCCTCCTCTACCCTCCCTTCTCTCCATCCACTTAACCTCTACTGCTCCCATTCCCACCCTCCACTCCCTCCTCTGCCTTCCCTCCATCCCTTCATCCATTCCTGTTCCCTTCATTCAACCTCTCCTCTACCCTCCCTCTCTCCCTCCATCCATCCAATTCCTCAACCCTCCTTCCAAATCTACCTTCCTTCATCCATCCGCCCCCTCCTTCCCTCCACTTCATTCTCCTTCCCTCCCCTTCCTCCCTCCGTTCCTCCTTTCTCCCTCCTCTTCCCTCCAGCACCCTACACTGCATCGCCTCATTTACTCTCCCTCCCTATTCACCTTTTCAATCACCTCTCAAAAATTCCACAGCTTTCCATCAGCCCAACCCACCTCTCTCTCTCTCTCTCTCTCTCTCTCTCTCTCTCTCTCTCTCTATCTATCTATCTATCTATCTATCCACCACATATTCAGTCATACCTTTCTTCCTCCCACCCACATTCCTTTCCACTCCAGCTCCCTCACTCCCCTTTGTTCTCTCTCTCTCTCTCTCTCTCTCTCTCTCTCTCTCTCAGCCAGCCAAGTAATGAGGCCTTAACTCAATAGCCGACTTGAAATGCTGAGCTCTAAATGGCGGCGTTTGTTCGTTTGTTTGTGCGTTAGTGAGAGAGAGAGAGAGAGAGAGAGAGAGAGAGAGAGTCAAGACCCATAATTCTTCTCTCGTATAAAATATATATTCAACGGGGATAAATGTCAGTGTGTGTGTGTGTGTGTGTGTGTGTGTGTGTGTGTGTGTGTGTGTGTGTGTGTGTGTGTGTGTGTGTGTGTGTGTGTGTGTATTTATGTATGTGTGTATCCAAACTTCTTTCACTTCAACAAAACGTAGAAAAAAAAAAAATTAAACTAAGATCAATATAACACAAAATAAAAACCCGTGTGAAACAAAAGAGAGCAAGATGAATGTGAGAGAGTTAGACCGAGAAAGATAGTAAGCAAGTAAAGTTAGGGGCGGCCGTAACTTGTCCGTACGTGGGCGTGATGAAGGGCCGTCCGTA
>NC_137050.1:4418670-4426170 GCF_032717465.1 Coenobita brevimanus
CTGAATCGTCCTGTATTTCTGAAAGATGAAAACTAATAATAATAATACCAAAAATAATAATAATAATAATAATAATAATATACATAAATAAATACAGCCTCAAAAAATCAAGTCCCTATCAATCAACTCATCTTAATTTTCCCTTCGACTAGTTCCTTGGCTTCTTCCTTCCTTATTCGTCATTTTTTTCTCTCATGGTTTTCCTTCTACGCTGACTCACTGCTTTCATGAGTCCTGCAGCTGCTGACTCCGAAAGCGACAAATCTGAGGTCGTATGGAGTACATTTTGTGTGTGTGTGTGTGTGTGTGTGTGTGTGTGTGTGTGTGTGTGTGTGTGTGTGTGTGTGTGTGTGTGTGTGTGTGTGTGTGTGTGTGTGAGAGAGAGAGAGAGAGAGAGAGAGAGAGAGAGAGAGAGAGAGAGAGCACCACTAATACTACTTACAACACTCTCCATCACCACCACCAACACTCAAATTAACCCAACACTTCATCAAATCCTAGTGTTTGCATCAGACTCCTAGCCATACCTTATCTCCACTGATCCCACCCCTCATACCATCTACACCACCCCTAACACCACTGATACCACCTACACCACCACTCCCAACACCTCAACAAATCCCAGTGTTTACAATGAAGGTCCAACCCACCCCTCGTCCTCGGTCTCGCTTCTTCACCTTATTCCACCTGGCCAATCTGCTTCACCTGGGCTCGCCTCACCTGGACTCACCTGGCTTCGTTAGTGGGATTTGGAAGACTGATTTGGGTTGCTGATCCTGTGACTTGCATTCATATATATCTATTTTTTCTATTTCGCTGACCAAAAGTATATCTCACTACTATATCCTTTTCACTCTAACTTAACTTGGCCTAAAATTGCCATCTAGAGTGCAATGTTGTAGCAGGGGATTAACACTTGAATTATGGCCAATAGAATTTAAAGATTTATTCCTGAATCTGATTTTGTGCCCCCTCGAAATTTTAAGTCTTACTCGACCCCCTGCCTACCTACTCACCAAATGTCACTGAAAAAGCATGGCAACTTTTTTTTTATATATCTTTTTTTTTTATATATATATCTTGCACACAAACAGACAAACAGACTGACAGACAAGGGTGAATACAAGCCCACCACAGACGATTTCCTTCGGCCGAGAAAAAAGGGTAAAGAGGAGTCAAAGGGTAAAGCTCATTTACCCTGTACTTAATGATCCTGGGCTCATTTTACCGAGTACTTAATGATCCTGGGTTCATACTAGTGTACTTAATGATCCTGGGCTCATTTTATCGTGTACTTAATGATCCTGGGCTCACTTTACTGAGTACTTAATGATCCTGGGCTCATATTACCGAGTACTTAATGATCCTGGGCTCAATTTACCGTGTACTATGGCCGCTCTTTTGTGTTTAATGAGGCTCGACCCGGCAAATTACAGCCACGCTCGGGTATAATATTAATGAAGGCGATAATGAACCCCCCAGCACGAAAAGTCTGAGATGAATGATATCGTATAGTGAATATCGTATGGATGAATGATATCGTATAATGAATATTGCAGAGGTGAATTATATCATATAGTGAATATCGTAGTGATGGAATGATAACGTATAGTGAATATCGTAGTGATGAATGATATCGTATAGTGAATATCGTATGGATGAATGATATCGTATAGTGAATATCGTAGTGATGAATGGTAACGTACAGTGAATATCGTAGTGATGAATGATATTGTATAGTGAATATCGTACAGATGAATGACATCGTATAATGAATATCGTACGGATGAATATTGTATAATGAATATCGCATATCGAATGGTTTAATGATATCGTATAATGAATGATAACATATGGATGAATGATATCGTATAATGAATATCGTAGTGATGAATGATATCGTATGATGAATGATATACAGATGAATGACAACGCATAAATGAATGATATCGTATAGATGAATGATAACGTGTAGAACAGATGAATAATATCGTAGAGAATAAATGAATAACATCGTATGGTGAATGACACTCTATATTGCTATACTGCATGGTGACCGGATATTCCTCCTCTTCCCCTATTTTTTCCGATAACCCATATTTCTTTATCTTACCCTTATCACTACACGATTTTTACAGACTTTACCTCCCCTCATCCGATAATAAATCTGATTATCTCTTATCTGATTTACTTTATTCTTGTTTAGCACCGGACGATTTTATTCCACTTTATCCCCCTTCAATCCTATTTTTTCTTTTCGTTTTTTTTATTCCCAACAGACAATTCAAATCAGGACAGACCTCTTGTAGTGAAGAGGTTAATGAAGGCTATATCTAACCCACCCCTCCAGTTCGAAAAGTCTCTCCGAATATGAACAGAATCGCTGGGTGGTAACAATAACAATAAATTACGTCATCCTTGTGAAGTGCCTAACCCCTTCAGCCCCATGACCTCTTCTGCAGTCTACCCTTGCTACCTCCAGACAATTTTATTCAACTGAGGACGGATACGCTTTTCAACCTGGCGGGGGGGGGGGCAGATACAGCCTCCATTAACCCCTTCTGCTCGAGAGGCTTGTACAGAATATGAAAAAATTGGTCTGAAGGCGGGAAGGTTAAATTACAATAAAAATAAATTATAAATGATAAAATGACGTCTTCGGGTAGATGTTGTTGTTGTTGTTGTCAATCTGAACGTGAACTCAGTGGACTGAAGGCTGACACTATCTTCCTTCTCCACCCACCATCCTCCTTTCGCGGAACAGGGAGGGAGCTAAAGTGGTTAAAGAGGGACAGTTTGGCCGAAAAAGAGGGCGCTAAGTCGCAAAAGTTAAGGAGGAGGAGGAGGAGGAGGAGGAGGAGAAATTAGATTAATCAGACTTAAAAACAAGTCAGCGGGATAATGAGCCTGGGAGTCAGCAGAGATAAAATAATTGATCAGCCTTTAACCGGGTCAGCAGAAGCGGCGTGGCGGAAGGATTATTATTATTATTATTATCATTATTATTATTATTATTATTATTACTGGAGTGAAGAGGAAGGGGAAGGATTAGAATAAAGGGACGTCTTCCGAGTGACAGAAAAGGCTTCGTAACACCTCTCTCTGGCCGATTTTTCTTGTCTACTGGCGCTAACCGGGAGCCTACACGTGGTGGCACTATGCATACTGGGTGGAGCTAAGCAACTGCGGCGTCCACCAGGAAGCCCCACCTCATCACCTTTCCCAGTGCGTCACCGTGGGAAGGACCCTGATCTGACCCTGGCGAGGCACTGTCTATCCTAAGGGAACGCCAGGTCCATGCAGTGGCTTACCTTTGGATATGTCTGCTCAGCCATACAGACCGGAGTTAAGCAACAACAACAACAACAACAACTACTACTACTACTACTACTACTCAACAACAACAACTATTACTACTACTACTACTACTATTACTACTACTACTACTATTACTACTACTACTACTACTACTACTTAAAATTCTCCTGTATCCAATTTATACCCTTTATAATATCGACAAAAACTCCATCAATCACCTAACAGAGGACACTGAGGTACAATGAGTAAAATAAATCCATAAGGAAGAGGCATTACGAAATCTACAAAGCCACTTAAAACACAACCCCAACGCCTATCGACAGCACGGAGGGACACTAAGGCAAGTAATCCATTTTTCTAACTCCAAATCGTCCCCTAGAACACGACTCACAATAACCGTTTACAACCAGGTCCCTAATTTTCATGCCATTAGGTGAAGAGACAAGGTACGCCAACAAACTTTACCTAACAGTCGGACCGGCACCCGAATCGAACCCATGGCCTTCAAGATTGCGTATGAAAAGGGAAATATTATAGGGAGGGTAATACTGCAGTCTGAACCCACCTCACCTGGCGGAGGGGGGCGCGGGGAAGGATGGAGAAGGGGGCAGGAGATGGCCGGGGGACGTTTGGTTCCTTACAATTAATATTTTTCACAATTTTCACACTTTTCCTTGTGTTTTGAGAAGTATGAATGTATCAGCTGGGAAGTGTGAACAAGTATGAATGAGTATGGGTGTGTATGGGGCATGGAGGGGTGGTGTGGGTGCGTTAAGGATGGACTGATGAGATCGAAGGCAGGGTCGGGTGAGGGGATGTGAACGAGGCCATCGGTAACCATAGCAACCAAGATGGGAGCATCCGGCTATGTGATGCTTGGATAACGCCACAGCCACAGCAGTAAGCGCGCACACACACACACACACACACACACACACACACACACACACACACACACACAATCTGCTACGCCACACTTTTCTCCCCACACAACTGTTGCACCACCCACGTATACACTCCCCCCCTCCTCTCTCTCTCTCTCACCTGTATACCTCTATCACCTACCTGCTACACGTAAATACACCTTCCGTCACACAATCACCGCCACACCTACACCTACACATACAACAGGTGTATTTACCTCTACCTCCTTCACACACACACACACACACACACACACACACACACACACACACACACACACCAAATATCACTCCCTTTACCTCAGATGTACAGTCATGCTCAATAATTCTTGTACACATCCGTAATAGCGATGTAATGAAGAGATCAATCACTCCAATTAGCCTGAGTATTAATGATTAGCAAGATCTGTTTTTATTCTCTCAGTTTTGAATCGGTGTAAAGGAATTATTGACCACTACCATGTTAAGTGAGAATGATATTTGCACTAATACTTACGCAGAGCAACAACAACTGCAATACCGGAAGCAGAGATTACCCTTCACCTGTCTGAGCCATACCTGTAAAAATATCCTCCAATTAGCATTATCACTGCTGACTTTTATTGCATATATAACACTCTTATTTATATGCTTTTACTATCATACTTTTTCACACCAGCACACGTAATTATACCATTCCTATAATTTCACCTCTTTATTAATCTCTGCCTCAGTGTATACTCATCAAATTTATCATTAACGAATAAAACATTGCTAATTTATCAGTTGCAAATTCATGGCCACAACACTTACTGCAACCCATTTCCTAAACTGATCTTGCAAATTAGTAACAGCATTACAAACTGCAATCTTATGCAACTTGTTAGTAGTGCAATCTCTATTATGATAAAATGTATAGCAACAACAGCAATAATAATAATAATAATAATAATAATAATAATAACAAAAGCAATATAATAACACAAAAAACTGAGTCATTTTAATTTTTCAATCCACCAAAAACAGACCCGATAAAAACACTTCCTTCTTGCATGAAAAGCCGCCTCCTTTATCCTCACATATAAGGTTTACATAAGCGTTCCATTAGAGCCCATTAGCCCCCCTCGATGTCTGGGAGGCAGCTTGTGAAATTCATATTTGTTACCCCTCGACGCCTTCATTAGTCTCCCTGTTATTATTTCCCGGATAGAAAATGGGAAATAGAAAATGGGGTAAGGCCTCTCAAGTGAACTGATGATGGTGATGAGGCTGTTTTTATCCGTATTGTGTTTTATCATCGTATATTGTATCTTTTTTTTTTTTTTTTTCATAAAATCTTTTGCGTACAGACTATTCTTCTTGCGCTCTCAACTCCTTTTTGCGTATGAATTATTCACATTATACTTAGATTTTCGTCCTGCTAATGAATCCCTCTTTCTGTGCTTTGAATAACTTTATGCGTATACTCCTGGTACACTTACAATGATATTTTGCGGAACAATTAATCTTCTTGTTCCTTGAGTAACAATTTGCGTACGATTACCTCTTCTATGCTTAATATTACTCTACTTTTTGCGCACGAGATCCGCCTATATTGAGTAAATTTTTGCGTACGAATTCCTTTATTTTTGCGTAGAATTAATTTTTGCTTACGAATTCATCTTCCTTCTGCTTAGAATATTTGAGTTATTCATTGCTCCTTCAGTGACTAGAATGACATTTTGCGTATTCATTATTTATGTGCTTACGAGTGATTTTTTGCGTAATATTTCTTCTCTAAGTTTGATATGATTGTGTGTGTGTGTGTGTGTGTGTGTGTGTGTGTGTGTGTGTGTGTGTGTGTGTGTGTGTGTGAATTAATCTTTTTGTAATTAGTGAAATATTATTGATTTACTTGTTCTCTCTGATTAACTCCCTTTGCTGGAAAGACAATGGAGGAAGGAACCTACTAATTAAAAGAGAGAGAGAGAGAGAGAGAGAGAGGACTCGCTCTCTTGCCCAGGTAGACGGAAAAAGAGGAGGAATTGGAGAGAGAGAGAGAGAGAGGATGAGAGTTAATGAGAGATAATGGGGGAAAATGGATCACTGAAGCAGGTAATTAATACTGATGAGAGAGAGAGAGAGAGAGAGCTAAACTCGCACAATACCTCCTTCACACATCCTCAGATTCCCCAAAACTTTCTCATCTCCAATTTTTTTCACAACTTCCCATTCTGATTCCCTATTTCCACACCCTCATCAACATCCCTCACCAACACCCACATCTACCTACCTTACCCACACCCACTCTCCCACCCACACTCCCACCCACGCCCACCCACACCCTGCCAGAACCACAAACCAAACATAAAGCAAGCTACCTCCCTCATTAACATATCAGGGTACGGGAGCCGGGGAGCAGAGCAGAGTGGGGGGAGAATTTAAGGTCTCTCTCTCTCTCTCTCTCTCTCTCTCTCTCTCTCTCTCTCTCTCTCTCTCTCTCACACACACACACACACACACACACACACACACACACACACACACACACACACACACACACACACACACACAGTACTTGACAAGAGGAAAAACGTGAGGGATTTCCTGGTATATTTGTACTAGGGTTGTATGCTATGGTAACTGGTATTTTGATAGCTGGTATTCTGGTATTCTTGTAACTGGTATCCTGGTATTTCGATGCGGTATTCTCGTAGGTTACAGTCACTCCCTAGCAACTCGTCTTTCTTAGCTAATTTTTGCATATGGAACGCTGATATTCCGGTGTAAGTCATTTATTGTCTATGTCGCCATTCAACAGACATAATTAACACACAGTACGGTAATGTAAACTAAATCGACTAAATCGCTAAGTAAAATGTGCTTGCAAAATCCCTAGCCGGCCAGAATACGAGCCTTAATGTAAATATATGAGGACGATTTTTTTTTTTTTTTGCAGGAAAGTCTAGCCGTGTAACAAATGGCTACACTAAAGCAATCCTGGAAAACAAAATCTAGGATGGTCATTACTAGGTCTTGGCAGGATATCAGGTGGTGAGTTTAAATCCAGGTGACATTATATATCATCCACTTCCCCCAGTATATCCTATCTATCTATCAATCAAGATATCTATCAATCTATCTATCCTGGTTTTCTGCTATGTCCAGGTTTTTTTTTTAATGTGATTCTGCTTTGCTCGGTTTCTTTTTTCTTTCTTTTTTATGCCAACAGGACCTTCTTTCTTTCCACTTCCTGGTCCTTTAATGCCCCCACTCTGTCTTGCTTCTCCCTCAACCTTAC
>NC_137050.1:4431170-4441170 GCF_032717465.1 Coenobita brevimanus
CAATTTTGTGTCATATTTTGCGTTGGAGAAAACGGGCAATTTTATGTGTTTGCGTGTACGCGCATGCAATCTGGTGTGTGTACGTTACGTGCGTGTGCAATTTTGTGTGAACATTAGGTAAGCGTGCCTGTAATTATGTGTGTGTGTGTGTGTGTGTGTGTGTGTGTGTGTGTGTGTGTGTGTGTGTGTGTGTGTGTGTGTGTGTGTGTGTGTGTGTGTGCACATAATATGGTATAGCATGTATGTATCCAGATAGCTGTATATATTTGCACCTAAATGTCAATGTATGTACCCTACAGTGTGTGTGTGTGTGTGTGTGTGTGTGTGTGTGTGTGTGTGTGTGTACGACAGCCTGTGTACGTATAAATGTCTGCGTACGTATAAGCATGAAAGCGTTCGAGATCATGTATGCGTCCATGTGAGCGTGTGTTTCCTTTTGAGCCAGTGTGTGTACGTGTGCCAGTGTGTGTGTGTGTGTGTGCGTGTGTGTGTGTGTGTGTGTGTGTGTGTGTGTGTGTGTGTGTGTGTGTGTGTGTGTGTGTGTGTGTGTGTGTGCGGGCGCATGTATCAAGCAGCCTCTTACTTCCCTGCACCATCAATCTTTCTCGCGTGTCTCTCCTCTCTTACCTTATCTCCATCCCTCCCTCCACCCCTCCCTCCCTCCATCCCTCCCTCCAGCCCTTCTTCCCCCTCTCCCTATACATTACCTTCTTTCTTTTATCTCCCGTCCTTCCTTCCTTCCTTCCTATACCGTATCTTCTTGCCTTCCTTCGTTTCACTCCCTTCCCTCCTTCGTTTCTTCCTTCCCTCCCTCTCTCCCTACACCTTATCTCCTCTTTCCCTCCCTCTTTCCTCCATCTTGCCTCCTCCCTCACTTCCTTCTTTGCTCCACGAGATCTCCTTCCTTCCTCCCTGCCTGCCTCCCTCCCTCCCTTCTATCCTTCATCCATATCTCCTTCTTCCTTCCCTCCCTCCTTATTTTACCTCCGTTCCTCTTCCCTCCTTCCGTCTTCCCACCTCTCCCTCCCTTCTTTCTCTGTTACATGTTTTCTTTCTCCCTCCCTCTCTCCCTCACTTTCCTCCTTTTTCCTTGGTATCTCTTCTTTCCCTTCCTTCCTCCTTCCTTTACTCTCTCTCTCTCTCTCTCTCTCTCCCCTTTCCCTTCCTCTCTTCTTTTCTCCATATTTTTTTTCCTCTCTCACCGTTCCTTCCTTCGTTATTTTCTCCTCTCTCCCTTCCTACCCCTCTCCCTCCTCCAAAATCTCTCTTCTGCATCCCTCTCCTCCCAACCTTCACCCCTCTCTTCATTTCCTTACATAAATCACTTTCCTCTCTCTCTCTCTCTCTCTCCCTTCTGTCCTTGCTTGCTTGCTTCTTTTCTTCCTTCATTTATTCCTTCCTTCTTTCCCCCTCTTCCACCCTTCCTTCTTTCCTTTTTCTCTCCATAAGTCTCCTCTTTCCCTCCTTCCCTTCTTTCCTCCCTACCTTCCTTCCACCCTCACTTTCTCCCTTCTTTCCTCCCCCTCTTTCTTCCTTCCTCCTTTCCTTCTTCCTACTGTACCTTCTTGCCTCCTTCCTTCCATGTCTCCTTTCTTCCTCCTTCCCTTCTTTCCTCCCTCCCTTCTTTCCCCCTTCCTTCCTCCTTTCCTTCTTGCACTCTGCCTTCTTTTCTCCCTCCTTCCATGTCTCTCCACTCTTCCTCCCTCCCTTCCTCCCTGTGTGTCCTTCCTCCCTCTCCCCACCCACTCATGTTTGCCCTTCCTCTTCATCTGCGTCATTCGCCTCTTTCCTCAGCTTTGTATGTTTCTCACTCACTCGCTCTCACTCACTCACTCAACAGTATCTGATTCTTTACTTTCTACTAGTTATTCATTCATTATACAATTTCTCAACTTTTCCACCTTACATTCATTCATTCACTCACTCACTCACTACAGTTTCTCATTCTTTATCGTTTTCACTCACTCACTCACGCAACATTTCACCTTTTGTCCATTCCACTCACTCACACATTCCTCACCTACTCCCCAGTATCTCACTCTTCATAAATCCTGCTCACTCAATTACCCTCACTCTTTCTACTCTCTCACTCACTCTACAGTTCTACATTCTGTACTTCTCACTCCCTCTCTCGCTCACTCCTTCCCTCTTTCCACTTCCACTTTCATCACAAGTGACTATATTCGTCTTATTCCTCCCTTCCTTCCTCTCTTCTTCCCCTCTCCTCCTCGTCTCTTCTCAACTCTCTTCATCTCCTCTCACCCTCTCTCTTTATCCTCTCCTTCAATGACCACACTTACCGCTGAGGCTCCTTTGACCACACACACACACACACACACACACACACACACACACACACACACACACACACACACACACTCTCTCTCTCTCTCTCTCTCTCTCTCTCTCTCTCTCTACTCTTACTGCCAAACCATCATCTCATCTAATTTATATATACTAGAGTTATACCGACCATTAGAGGGTTACTCGTTCTATCATTAACCTCCTGTAACTCACTCCTGGTTGAAGAAATTGTCTGGAATTAGGCTGTTGATGCTCTTGATCACCCCGTTCTGTCTGGCCGAGCAAACCCATCAACCACAGGCAAGGAACCGCCCCTGAAGGTCCCGTGTAGTAAATCAATGTTCCATTGCGGCTGACAGCGCCCAGCGACGGGAAAAAGGTTGGAACTTTGGTTACCGGGTGGACGCCGCATATGCGTCGCTCCACCCAGTTAGCAGGGGCGCCAGAGCAGGCTCCACATCACCCCGCTATCTGATTATATGGTTACCACCCAGCGTTATAAATGGTTTCCTGGGTTACAGGGAACCATTAGACTTGCCATTCAATGTAAAGATCAATAAAAGGTGACAAGAAGGAGAGCCAGAAACAGGAAGAGACGAGGACAGAGACAGACACAAAATGACAAAGAGTTGAAGGAAGAAGAAGGCAGCACTACATCAAGTGAGTGGACGATGGCGGCCACCACCTACCACCATCAGGAATAAAGTGAAATATACTACAATGATCCCAAACATGACAGGATTAATCTATATATATCCCAAATTCACCTCCACTACCTTCCAATTCCCCATTTTTCGTCGTCCCCGAAAAAAAAAAAAAAAAAATAACGGCAAAAAGTGCAATATCGCTCTTCGTAATTTTCACATTGCCAGCGAACGAGAGAGAATTTCCAAAATGTCTGTGTCAGAATTAATTATTTTTGTAATCTGATCAGCGAGGGAGTGAGCGATGGAGTGTGGGTCGATGGGGTGGATGGGTGGATGAGGAGGATGGATGGATGGGGGATGAGGTGGGTGGATGGGGTGGGTGAAGTAGAAGGGTGGATGAGGTAGATGGGGTGGATGTAGATGGGTGGATGACGTGGGTGGGGTGGATGAGTTGAGGGTGAGGATGGGGGAATTGAGTGGGAGGGGAGATGCGATGTGGAATGATGAAAAGGGCAGGTGAATGGATGGATGGATGGATAGATGGATGGATGGATGGGTGGAAAGGTGGGTGAATGGAGTGATGGAGAATGTGTAGGCGTGTGGGTGGATGGGGTGGTGGGGAAAATGAGTGGGGGTGAGGGTGGGGAATGATGGAGTGTGGATGAATGGATGGGGTAGTGGAGTTTCATGAGGAAGTGGGTGTGGATGGATGGATGGATGGATGGATGGATGGATGGATGTTCTGTACGTATGGATGGATGGATGGATGGATGAATGAGGCAGCTGTTGGTGATGAGGATGCGGGTGTGGATGGGTGGAGGTGAGTGAGTGGAGTGGTGGAGCGAAAGCGTGGGTATGGGTGAAAGGGATGATTGCAAGAACGAGTGGGGGTGAGGGAGGAGGATGGAATATGGATGAATGGATGGATGGATGGTCGCATAGGTGGAGAATGTGCTTTAATGGATGTGTGGGTGGATGAATGACCTAGTGGCAAGTGGTGGATGGATGGATGGACGGATGGATGGATGAGTCGGAGTACTGAAAGGGTTAAGTGAACAGCGGACGTGGACGAATCAGTAAGAAAGTAAATAAATAAATGTAACAGGCAGAATATCCAGGTCATCTAGAATAACTGTGTGTGTGTGTGTGTGTGTGTGTGTGTGTGTGTGTGTGTGTGTGTGTGTGTGTGTGTGTGTGTGTGTGTGTGTGTGTGTGCGTGTCAGTGTACAAAAAAATGGGAGTGTGAGCGGAAGAGCATCAGACTATGTGCATGCAAGAGTGTGTTTGTGTATGCATGTCTGAAAGGTGTGTGTGTGTGTGTGTGTGTGTGTGTGTGTGTGTGTGTGTGTGTGTGTGTGTGTGTGTGTGTGTGTGTGTGTGTGTGTGTGTGTGTGTGTGTGTGTGTGTGTGTGTGTGTGTGAGAGAGAGAGAGAGAGAGAGAGAGAGACTGCGAGATTGCGTGCGTTGTGTGTGTGGAGCTTGTGGTCGTATTTGGGGGATGTAGGGAGGGCTAAATTGACGGGTTCCTCTCCCTTCTCCCTTCTTTCTCCAATTTCTCTCTCTTTCTCTCTCTCTCTCTCTCTCTCTCTCTCAGTTCTTCCCCATCTTCCTCTCATTCAATTTAACTTTCCCGCATTTTTCCAAACCTTGTCCTGCTCACTCTCACATTTCCTCTAATTGGGTTTCCTTAATTTCAATTCTTTATCTTTCCTCTTATCAGTTTCTCTTCCTATTACTCCTCTAAATCTTTCTCCTTACCTTTATCTTACTATCTTATCTCTATTGTTGTTTTTTTTGTTACACTTCCTCTCTTTTTCTTCTTCTCTTTATTTTCCTTCCTCCCTTTTTCCCTGTCTTACTTTCCTTTCACACCTTTCTACTGATCTTTATCATTCTTTATCCTTATCACTGTCCTCCTTCCTCCCTGTCTCCCTACCCTAGTCTCCCTTCCTATCTTTCTTCCTTCCTGTAACTCCTTATCATTCTCACTGTCTTTATCAGTCTATATTTCCCCTACTCTCTCTCTCTCTCTCTCTCTCTCTCTCTCTCACACACACACACCTGTTCCATCTCCCCTCTCCCATGCTCTCCACATAAATCACCTCTTCAATCTTGCTCTCTGTTTCTCCTCCTCCTCCTCCTCCTCCTCCTCCTCCTAATCTTCCCTCTCCCCTCTCATCTCTTCCCTAGTTATCGCCTCTTCCATCTCTCTCTCCTCCTCCTCCCCCTCCTCTCCTCTCCTCTCCTCTCTCTTTCCTCCCCTCTCATATTCCTGGATTTTCCTCTCTTTTTAATATCCCTCTCCCGCTCTCAGCCATTCTCCAATTTCCTCTTTTTATTTCAGTGCTCTTCTCACTTTCACTCACATTTTCTCTTCAGTTTTTCTTACCTTTAGTCTCTCTCTCTCTCTCTCTCTCTCTCTCTCTCTCTCTCTCTCTCTCTCTCTCTCTCTCTCTCTCAGATTCAGTAGTTTAATATATCTCTTCTTCTTCTTTGTGTATTTTCCAATTCTTTTTCTGTCTTGCTTTTTTATACGTTTTCGTCTCTCTTCTTCTCTCTTTTCTACCTTACGATACCTCTCTCTCTCTCTCTCTCTCTCTCTCTCTTTTCTCCTCTCCCAGTATCATCCTTGCAGAAAATGAGAGCGGGTGCTGAGAGACCCCCTGGTGAATGAAGTTACTCCTTACTCACTATCTCACTCATTCTCTCTCTCTCTCTCTCTCTCTCTCTCTCTCTCTCTCTCTCTCTCTCTCTCTCATACACACACACACACACACAGGCTCCACTAATTTCGCTATCGTTCCTTTCCTTTCTTACTTATCACACGTCACCGAGCGAATTATCCTTCTATACGGAAAACCACTTTCTTCCAATTCGCTGTTCCTTACACTTCCTCTATATCCGGTTCGTATAATCTAATGCTCGTATTCTCGTCGGTTAAGGAAGCTCCGTAACACCTCTTCGTAAGCGATTTATTATTCTTGTTATACATCACTGTCTTCTTTTGTGTTCCTTAATGCATTCCAATATGGACACTCTACACAAGAATGGTACAAAATGATAAAATATATCGCTGAGGAAGAGGTGTTAGGGAGCTTCCTTACTGAACCGGCATACGGGGCCTTATCTCATACCACTAGGCCTCCAGAGATAACCATTATCTAAAAACTCTTATCTCCTGTCCACATGCTCCTCAGTTTCTCTCATAAAGGGCGGTCCAAAAATAGCGCTACATCTGAAACCCACCAGGCGGAATCCATGGGTTGTGGGGACGGCTAAGTCTGCTGGTGTGGGCGTGGGTGTGACAGTGGGAGTAGGAAATTAATAAACAGGAGATACAGAACGGTGGTGAAAGAGCAGCGTTGTATAATCATGAACTACTCTGTGTATTTATTTACCCATCTTATTAATCCTCAGGCCTCTAGTCTCGTCTGTCGCCCTGTTCATCTCAAACTCCCTCAAACATCCCACTTTCTCCCAGTGTCCCAAACTCCCTAATACATCCCACGCTCTCCCTTTGTCCCAAACTCATTCCACGTTCTCCAAATGTCCAGGATAACTTTCACATCGTTATGCGTTGCCTCCCTACTACCACATTTCATCACGTCATTTTTCCTCGCATTCGCTCGCAACTTCCTCCTCTCACAAACTCGCCCAAACTCAGACGGCAGCTGCTGAGTTTTACCTTCTGCGCTGACGTCCAGAATTGTGACATCTGCAAACAACAAACAAATCTATTTCCTATTTCCCAGTCCTTGCTACTACCCCTTCCCCTACTTTCTTAAATATGTATACTACCCCTTCCCCTAGTTCCCTAAATATGCCCCCTTTCTCTCCTACCCCTTCCCCTACTTTAATAAATTCGCCCTTTTTTCTACAACTCCTTCCCCTACTTCCCTAGCCCCTTTCTGTGCTACTCTTAAGCGGCCCTAATAGACTCGGACGGGTGCAAGCGAGTACTTCTATGGACTACAGTGATACAGAACACGCGCCCATTCCCGCACGCACCAGCAAGCTTTTGGTGTGGACGCGCCTTGCAACTAACTCCTTCCCTCGCCCATCCATTAATATATGAGACAAATAAATATCACGCATCCCTTACACAAATCCATCTTCACCTCAAATCATTACAAAGGAAAGCAAACAGCAACCCCCCCCCCTCTCTCTCTCTCTCTCTCCACAATCACACAAACTCATTTACTAGTCTTTAATGCATCTAAAAGTGTCCCTCTCACCCCACGCATCTGTAACACTGGCCACAAAGCTCCTTGACAACCCAATCTTGCTACTTATTTACTCAATCTTTATCCATTTTATCGACAAATTTTACATACGAAAGTCCCCCACTATCTCCAAATCCTTTAGACATTTTTCAAAACCCATGTTATACCTAAAATTCCATGTTCTTCCAATCATCACTTTTCTGTACACCTTACCTAGCTTCTTAATTCCTCTAGTGCGTGTGCGTTTCATATATCAACGCTCAGGCTTACTCGCAAATGTCATCAATCACTCTTCCATCAATATCACTCACTTCATACACCTACCCACTGCTAATACATACATACACATACATACTTACATACACACACATACTTACATACATACGCCACTCATCGGCAATCCCATCTAAACATAAGTAAACAAACAGACACGAAAGGGCCATTAGGTTTGTTGCTGTTTGCTTTCCACACACACACACACACACACACACACACACACACACACACACACACACACACACACACACACACACACACACCTTCCAGACACTTACCCTCCCCATTCTATAACCATACATACAAAATATTTCCCCTGCATCTCCACCACTCGAGGGAAACTCAATATGCATTTCCCTAACCAAACAGCACTCTAGACCTTTAGTCCTTGGAGATCTGGGAGTAATATCGAGAGAAATATAAACACGGTCTCTCTCTCTCTCTCTCTCTCTAATACTCATGCACTGAACACTGATTGCCACGTTTGCAAATATTGGAGTCGTGTGATATATCGTCTCTCTCTCTCTCTCTCTCTCTCTCTCTCTCTCTCTCTCTCTCTTTCTCTAATATACAAATATGCACTGAACACTCGATGCCACGTTTGCAAATATTGGATTCCTGTGATTTTCTGTTTTCCATCTATTTTAGGGGAGACTTTTTTTTTTAGTTCTTTGTGCCTCTGTTTCATATTCTTGCTCCGGCTTCCTCGTTCCTCTCCCTCTCTCTCTCTCTCTCTCTCTCTCTCTCTCTCTCTCTCTCAAATCGTCCCTTTTCTTGTTCTCTTTCCCATTCGTTATTTTTCCTCTCGAGTCTCATTCTCAAGTCTTCTCTCATCCTTCCTCTTCCCCTCTTTATCCTCCTTCCTCTTCTCTCTTTTTCTGTCCATCCATCTCTTCCTCAGGCTCTCCTCTCCTCTCTTCTCTCCTCTCCTCTCTTCTCTTCTCTTCTCTCTCCTCTCTTGCCTCTCCTCTCCTCTCTTCTCACTGGACTTACTTCTCCCGTCTTTTGTTCTTCTTCCTTCCTTCTCTTTAGACTTTTCTCTGTCTTTCTCTTCTACTCCTCTTCTGTCCTCTCTTCTCTCCTTGAACTTCTTTTTCCTACGCCTTCTTTCACTCCTCTCTCATCTTCAATCTCCTTCTCTATCTCTCTATTTATTACTCCTCCTCTCTTCTCTCATCATTTCCTCTTCTTGAACTTTCCTCCCACGGCTTTTCATCTCCCATCCTCTTCTCCAGTTTCTTCCATCTATCCCTCTCATTCTCTTCTCTCCCTGATCTCTTCCTCAAGCCTTCTTTCAATCATCTCCCCATTTTCCTCCTCTTTTCATTCTCCTCCCTCTTCTCCAGTTTCATTATCATATCTATCCATCTCTTCTTCATCCTACAGTACCTTCTCTCCCCGATCTTCTCTTCATCATTCTCTCCTTTCTTTTCCTCTCCCTCTTCCCTTCGTCCTCCATCTTTTTCTTCCTCTTCTCCAGCTTCTCTCCTCCATCTATCCCTCTCACCCTCTCTTCTCCAAGTCTTCTTTCTATCATCTCTAACCTCATTCTCCCTCTTTCCTTCGACCTCCTTTTTTTCCCTCTTCTTCCTCTTCTCCAATTTCCCTTTTCCATCTATCCACTCAGCCTCTCCTTCCAAGTCCCCTCCTTTCTTCTTTCCCTCTTCCTTCTTCCTCTCTCGTTTCCTTCACCCTCTTCCTCTCCAATTTCTCTCCATCCATCCACTCATCCCCTCCTTCCAAGTCCTTTCCTTTCTTCTTCCTCCCTCTTTTTCTTCTCCCTCCTCCTCTCCACTTTCTCTCTTCCATCTATCCACTCATCCTCTCCTTCCAAGTCCTTTCCTTTCTTCTTCCTCCCTCTTTTTCTTCTCACTCGTCGTCTCCAATTTCTCTCTTCCATCTATCCACTCATCCTCTCCTTGCAAATCCTCTCCTTTCTTCTTTCCCTCTTGCCTTCGTCCTCCCTCTTTTCCTTCTCCCTCCTCCTCTCCAGCTTCTCTCTTCCATGTATCCACTCATCCTCTCCTTTCTTCTTTCCCTCTTTCCTTCGCCCTCCCTCTTTTCCTTCCCCCTCCTTCTCTACAATTTCTCTCTTCCATCCATCCACTTATCCCCTCCTTCCAAGACTTCTTCCATTCCTCCTTTTCCTCTCTTATCGCGTCTCACCCAAATCCCAGCTCACCCAGGCGGACGTGGAGTTAGTCACGAACGCTCCTAAACCCGACTTCATGTTTATACCCCCCTTGCCACCTGCGCGAATGCCGAGAAAGATCCGTAATTGGTTTTTCCTGCAGGTGGGGTTGGGGGGGAGGTGCGCGGTTCGTCGAAGCAGTGGGAATACAAAGGGAGTTCAACCGGGAATACAAAAGGAAGGAGGGTGGGAGTGCTCGGTTCATTACTGCAGTGGAAATACAAAGGAAGTGCAACTGGGAATACAAACGATGTGCAACTGGGAATACAAAGGGAGTGCAGGGAGGGAGTACGCGTTGATCATAGCAGTGAGAATACAGTACAAAGGGAATGCAACTGGGAATGTGAAGGGAGTGCAAT
>NC_137050.1:4443670-4463670 GCF_032717465.1 Coenobita brevimanus
TCTCTCTCTCTCTCTCTCTCTCTCTCTCTCTCTCTCTCTCTCTCAGCGTACCAGAGTCCCTTCGTAGAATAGGGATTAAGTTCCATTTCGAAATTAATCCGGATTATGCTTCCATTTAAGAAACAAGTGTCATAAGAAATTTACATCTATATCTATCTATTTATCTATCAATCTATCTATCTATCTATATTATCTATCTACCTTTCTTATTATCTATATCTTCAAAATTATTTAAATATTATGATTTAGCTTTAGCCTTGTGTATGGGCGAGACAGTGATGGAAAGGAATGTGGAAATGTAGCCATCGTGTGTGTGTGTGTGTGTGTGTGTGTGTGTGTGTGTGTGTGTGTGTGTGTGTGTGTGTGTGTTCACGTTGGTTCAGGTACAGTATGTGTGGCCTTATAAACACGTATCTCCTCATACTTCTATAATAATGTCACCATCCACTCACCCGATGTAATACAAACTTCGGGTGACAACGCTGTGTGACAAGCTAAATGGTTTCCCATAACCCAGGAGACCACAGCTAGACGCCTGACGGTTTAGTGGGTTAGGGCGCTGCAACCCATGAGTGGATGGTATTTATAATTTTTTTTTGGGGGGGGCGGTTAGGATATGCCTCGCCTCAAGCCACCACAATAAGGTAAATAAAACAGTAAATAAAGTAAATAAAACGATAAATGAAACTTGTAATACGAATAATGAATAATAAAGGAAGGGGGATGGAATTTGAAACTGATGCGTCGCTTATACCAACTCAATTTTTCTTCTTGTGTTTTATTTTATTTTTTTACGAAATCTCTTCCCAGGTGAGTCAAATCCCATGGTGGTAGTGAGAAGATATTTTTAAAAAGTTCCGATATCGTTTTATACGCCACATTAACTTTCTCAATCCTCTCTCTCTCTCTCTCTCTCTTTCCCGGCCAACAAAAGGTTCCCGTATGATCGGTGTCTAAACTTTCTTGATCAGGGCAGGGACGGGGGGAGGGGAGGGGAGAAAGGGGAGGAAAGGGGTAGAGGAGAGGGATGAAGGGAGGGGAGAGGAAGGGAAGAAGGTAGGAGGGAGAGGGGAGAAAGGAAGGAAGGAGGAAGAGGGGTGCTGAGGGGAGGGGAAAAAAAAAAGTCTGGGAGGGAAGAAAGAGATGGGGAAAGGAAGTAAGGGGAGAGAGGAGGGGAAGCGGGAAGGACGAGGGAGAATGATGAGAGAGGGGAAGTGAGGGAAGAGACAGGATGGGAAGAAAGATGGGAAGAAAAGAGAGGTAGGAGACAGGGGTGTTGGGAGAGAAGGAAGGATGTAGGGAGGGAAGGCAAATGAAAGGAGGTAAAAGGAATAAATGAAGGAAGAAGGAGAGGTAGAAGAGGGGGAGCTGTAGAACAAAAGAGAAGGACGGAAGTAGGGAAGGGAGACGAGCAAAAGGAAGGAAGGAAGGGGAGGAAAATGAAGGAAGAAAGGGAGGAAATAAGGAAGAAGGGGAGGAAAAAGAAGGATGAAGAGGAGGACAGCAAGGACACATATTCTAGAGTCATATTATACCATTTTATTTTGATTGACTTCAGACGATTTTCTTCATTTTAAGGTGTTTTCTTCAAAGAGGTTAAAGAAGAAGACATAAGAGGGAAGGCAAAGGGAGGATAGAAGTAAGAAAAGAGAATGGTGAAAATATTTATAAAAAGGAGGAGGGCAGAAGAGAGAAACGTGGGAGAAACGAAAGTAAGTGAATGGAGGAGAGAAGCAGAGAGGAGGGAGAGCGAGAGAGAGAACGATAATATTGACACATAACAGACAGAATGACATAAACAGACAGACATATAGATAGACAGAGATATAGACAGCCAGGTAGACAGATGGATGGGTACATACGGTAGATAGACGGATAGATGGACTGACAGATATACAGACAGGCACAGATAGACTGATAGATAAATATGAATGTAAATGAAGGAGGAGGAGGAGGAGGGAGAGAAAGTAGAAAAAAATATATATGAGTAAAGAAGGAACAGAGAGATGGAAAGAAAGAAATGGAGTGAATGGGAACTACAGGAAAGAATGTGGAAAAGAGGGGGTATTGGAGGACATAGAGAAAGAGAGCAAATATAAACAAAGCCAAAGTAAACCAATAAAGGAGATAGGTACACCATTACGGAGGGAAAATGGGGAGAAAAAGGGAGAGAAAATAAAGAGACTCACTGTGGGCTGCAGGGAGAGAAAGGGAGAGGGAGAATGAAAAGAATGAGAGGGAGAGAGGAAAGGTAAAGGGAAGAGAATGGAGAGAGCAATGATGGGAAGAGCATGTGGAGAGGGGGACGGGGAAAAGAGTGGAGGGAATTTGGGAGGGGACGGAGCGAGAGGAAAAAGAGAGAAGAGAACGAAAGGCAGGAAAGAGAGAGAGAGAGAGGAGAGATGGAACACGCAAATATGAAAAGAGAAAGGGAAATATCAGAGAAAGAGAGAGAGAGAGAGAGAGAGAGAGAGAGGGGGGGGGGAAGAGGAGGCAAAAATTACAAAATACTAAAAAAAGGGTAAAACTATAAACAGAACAGTAATACATAAACAAAATTGGGAATAACTAAGAGACAAGTAGGGCAAAAAAAATATATATATATATATATATATATATATATAAAAGGAGATGAGTATAGAGAGTGACAGGAAGAGATGAGGATATTACGGGGGGAGGAAAGGGAGAGAAAGAGAAGAGAAATGAGCGAGAGTTAAGGAAAGGGAGAGAAAGAATCACTGAAAGGACTCAAAAATTGCAGACTGATAACACTTGGGAGGGGCCAGGGAGGGTGGAGAGAGGGAGGGAGGAGGAAAAAGGGAGACAGGGAGAGGGAGGAGAAAGGAGGAAAAAGGGAGAAAGGGAGAGAGAGGAGAGAGGGAGAGGGAGGAGAGAGGAGGAAAATGGGAGAGAGGGAAAGGGAGGAAAGAGAAGGAACAGAGGAGAGAGGAACAGGGAAGATATGAGAAGGGAGAGAGAGCAGGAAAATGGGAGACGGTAGGACAGAGATGAACGAGGGTGAAGGAAAAATGGAACAGGGATAGGGAAGAAGAGGGATGGAGGGGGAGGAGAAAACAGGAAAAGGGAGACAGGGGTAAGGATGAAGAGAGAAAGGAGGAAAGAGAAGGGAAAAGGGAGATGGCAGGAAAGACAGGAAGGAAGAGGAAAGGAAAAGGAGAGGGACAAGGAATAAAGAAGAAGGGAGATATAAGGAAAAAGGAAGAACGTAGGAAAGAAAGGAAGGAGGGAGAGGGAAGATGAGAGAGGGACAAGAAGGATGAAGAGAGGAGAAGGAGGGAGAGCGAAGGAAAGAGGGGGACTGCAGGAATGAAAGGAAGAAGGGACGAGGGAGAAAAATACAGATGAACAGAGGTGCGAAAATGGAAAGCCTGGCCTCTTCTGTGTGTGTGTGTGTGTGTGTGTGTGTGTGTGTGTGTGTGTGTGTGTGTGTGTGTGTAATAAATCTACATAAAATAAGAATATATATGTCTTCGTTGTACAGGTGCTAAAAATAAAGACATAATAAGTCAAGGAAGGAGGTGGGTCAATGGATGATGAGACGAAGGGAAAGAAGAAAATCAAGGAAAATAAAACTGACGAGGTGAGCAAACAGGGAAGAGGAAAAGGGAAAAGAAGAGAGTGAAATAAATAAATTCTGACAAAAAATAAAGCAAGATAAAGCAGGAAAACAGGAAAGAAGAATCGAGGGAGGAGGAAGGAAAATAAAGGACAAAGATAAGATAAAATAAAATGGAAGAGGTTAATGAGGAAGAACAGAGGAAAAAGGATGAGACAGGCCGTGATCTGAGAAAGGGAAAAGAAGAAAACAAGAGCATATGAAAAAAAGGGGGAAGGAAGAAAGGATTAGGACAAAAAATAGGAGGAAAAACGCTAAATGTGAAAAATGAAGAACTAGACAAGGAAAAGATAATATGACGGAAAAAGGATAGAAAAAACTTACTATATATATTGTGGAGAGTAAACTTAACCAGAATGGGAACGAAAACAAATACAAATGAAACTAAAAAATAAAATTGGCATTCTGAAGGAAAACACACACAAAAAAAGAGTATGGAAAGAGAAATGAAAAGGGAAAAGGAAAAACAGAAAAACACAGGCAGGTTTAAAATCGTGTTCGCATCAAGCAACGAGAAAAAACATTTTTTTTTTTTTTTTAGAGACGAAGAGAAACCCACGAACAGAGGGAGAACCAAGAGGGGAGAGACAGAAATAAGGGAGGGGAGAGATAGAAATAGGGGTGGGGAGAGACAGAAATAAGGGAGGGGAGAGATAGAAATAGGGGTGGGGAGAGATAGAAATAAGGGAGGGGAGAGATAGAAATAGGGGTGGGGAGAGATATAGGGGTGGGGAGAGACAGAAATAAGGGTGGGGAGAGACAGAAATAAGGGAGGGGAGAGACAGAAATAAGGGAGGGGAGAGACAGAAATAGGGGTGGGGAGAGATAGAAATAGGGGTGGGGAGAGACAAAATAAGGGAGGAAAGAGATAGAAATAGGGGTGGGGAGAGACAGAAATAAGGGAGGAGAGAGATAGAAATAGGGGTGGGGAGAGACAGAAATAAGGGAGGAGAGAGATAGAAATAGGGGTGGGGAGAGACAGAAATAAGGGACGGGAGGAGACAGAAATAAGGGACGGGATAGACAGAAATAGGGGTGGGGAGAGACAGAAATAGGAGTGGGGAGAGACAGAAATAAGGGACGGGAAGAGACAGAAATAAGGGACGGGAGAGACAGAAATAAGGGACGGGAGAGACAGAAATAGGGGTGGGGAGAGACAGAAATAAGGGAGGGGAGAGACAGAAATAAGGGAGGGGAGAGACAGAAATAAGGGAGGGGAGAGACAGAAATAAGGGAGGGGAGAGACAGAAATAAGGGAGGGGAGAGACAGAAATAAGGGAGGGGAGAGACAGAAATAGGGGTGGGGAGAGACAGAAATAGGGGTGGGGAGAGATAGAAATAAGGGAGGGGAGAGACAGAAATAGGGGAGGGGAGAGACAGAAATAGGGGAGGGGAGAGACAGAAATAAGGGAGGGGAGAGACAGAAATAAGGGAGGGGAGAGACAGAAATAAGGGAGGGGAGAGACAGAAATAGGGGAGGGGAGAGACAGAAATAGGGGAGGGGAGAGACAGAAATAAGGGAGGGGAGAGACAGAAATATGGGAGGGGAGAGACAAATAACGGAGGGGAGACAGGGAGGGAGATACACAGAAGGGCAGGGAGGACACACAGGAAGAGGACGAGAAAAAAATAGGATGGAGAGGAAAATCAAAGATAAAGAGAGAAAAATGGGATATTAGAGACCCACGAACGAGAGAGAGAGAGAGAGAGAGAGAGAGAGTTTATAACAAATAGTAAGAGAAAAGGAAGAAAGTAAAAACCCACGTAGAATGAGAAAGACAGATAGAGTGAGGAAGGGAGAGACAGAGATAATGGGAGAGGAAAGGGAGAGAAAAAAAGGCGGGGGGGGGGGGGCATGGAGAGACGGACAGAATGGGGACAAGAAAAACGAGAACGAGAATATAGGAAAAATGGGGGAAAAGTGAAAACCACGAAAGAGGGGAAAGACACAGAGAGGGAGAGGGACAGAGAGATAAGGGAAGGGGAGAATGGAGAGATAAGGGGAGGGGAGAGGGGAGAGATAAGGGGGGAAGAGGGGAGAGATAAGGGGAGAGGAGAAGGGAGAGATAAGAAAGAGGGCAAGGGGGAAAGAAGGGGAAGAGGGCGAGAAAGTTTGTCAGTGTTGGGAGGATCCAAATGGGAAGGCTTGGAGGTGGGGAGAAGGGGAGATTACGGAATGGAGAGAGAGAGAGAGAGAGAGAGAGAGAGAGAGAGAGAAACACAACAACACCGAGGCAGCACCAAACCCCACATCATCATAAACATTACTATAAACATTACTATGCATTTTATTACTCAGGTTAACACCATATTATTTCCCACGTGAGATACCCCAACATCACGGGATTAAGATTATTACGGTAAGGTCAGGATAGGCTTAGGTTGTTAGGTTACGTTAGGTCAACTTACGGTAGGGTAGGTCAGGTCTGGTTAGGTTAGGACTGGGTTAGGTTAGAAGGCAGAGCTGGTGACAATTCCATACACACCACTAATACTAATACTAACTAATACTAACACTAACCAATACTATTACTAACGCCAACCACTAACATCAAAGGTGGCACTACAAGCCACTTCAGAAGGTGTTAAGAATAGCCTATTGAGATTTATTCCATGCCTTTCACCATTAATATTTTTCCCACAAATCTTTCGGCAGCTGTGGCTTTATTTCCTTTCAATCTCACTATTTATTTATTTCATATTTTTTTCGTTTTATTCCTACTCGATCCAGACGATTTTACTCAGCCTTGGGGAAGCCTTTGGACCTGGAGGGGTTAGATGGAGGCGTCACTTGGTCCTCCGGTGTATAGGGTTTCTTCCAAGTTGAATAAAATCGTCTGGAACTGGCATGAAAAAATAAGAAAAAAATCGTCTCAGGATTGAAAAGTCTCAAGAAAAGTATGCCAAAATTTTTAAGAAGACACGTATGAGGAAATAAAAAAAAAGACAAAAAATAATAAAAAAAAATATAATAATAATAATAATAATAATAATGATAATAATAATAATAATAATAATAACAACAATAATAATAATAATAATAATAATAATAATAATAATAATAATAATAATAATAATAAAAATCTCCACGGAACCCGAGGGAAGCAACAGAGGCGGAACAATGCCCGGAACAACAAACTCCATCAAAAAGTCAGACACATAAATCCGCCAATTAACCCGGAACAATATCACACACACACACACACACACACACACACACACACACACACACACACACACACACACACACACACACACACACACACAAAGGCTTTCACAGTGCAATGGAAACTCATGCCATTGCGAGGCCTCTGCAACATACGGTCATTTGCAGTTGCCCACTCCCTCCCCCTCCTCTCCCCTCCCTTCCCCTCCCCTCCCCACTACTATCAGATGCAAAAGAGAGAAGTGGAGGAAGAGTGCTGGGGAGGGAGAGGGGTGGTGGGGAGGAAGGTGAGAAAATGGAGAGTGTGAAAGAGGGGAGGAAAATGGAAGGGGAGGGGAAGTGAGTGGCGGAGAGAGCGGGGAAAAATGAGAAGAGTGAAGGAGGCGATGGGAGTGCAAGAGGAGGATGAAGAAGATGCTGGAGAGAGAGAGAGAAGGGGGGAGGGAAGTGGGGAGGAAAGAGGAATGGAAGGGGAGGAGGGGTGAAAGACAAGGGGAGGGACGAAGGGAGGCGAGAGGAAGGGAAAGGAAGGAGGGATGGGGTGTTGGAGTGTGTAGGGAATAGAGGAACGTGAGGAAAGAAAGGAGAATGAAAGAGGAAGGGGTGGAGGAGGCACTGAAGTGGTAGGGAGGTGAAGCGTGTGTGTGTGTGTGTGTGTGTGTGTGTGTGTGTGTGTGTGTGTGTGTGTGTGTGTGTGTGTGTGTGTGTGTGTGTGTGTGTGTGTGTGTGTGTGTGTGTGTGTGTGTGTGTGTGTGTGTGTGAGAGAGAGAGAGAGAGAGAGAGAGTGCGGGGGAAGAGAAGCACAAAGCACACACACACACAGCTGCCGGGAAAAGAGAGGAGGGACACGGAAGAGAGAGAGAGCAGCCCGGGGAAAAATGGCAATAGAGAGCAAAGAGAGCATTAGAGAGCGAGAAAAATAGGAAAAAATATACATTAAAAAAAAGTAGTACAAAGAAGTCGTCTAAAAAAAAAAAAAAAAAACTTAAGAATTATATGAATCTTATTTTCCATCTTACGCAAAAAATTTCGAAAACGTAAGATCCCATTCTCGTCGGGTAAGGAGGGACCCTAACACCTTTTCCTTAGCGATTTATTTCCCAAAGTACCCATTAACATTTTTTTTTCTTGTCTCTTTTTTAGATGGACAGAGAATGCGTGAATAGCACACAAGAATATATTAACGGAACAGAATCGGAAATAAATCGGTAAGGAAGAGGTGTTTGTACGCTTCATAATCGCATGAGAATACAGGAGAAAGATATATGGGGAAAAAGCCAAGCCGATAGATTCAACAGGAAACTTAGATAGATGAATAGATAGATATTGATAGATAGAGACAGATAGATAGAGATATTGAAAAAAGAATGCCAGTCAGATAGATAATTTTTTAATACTGTATTCTCCGATAGATTAAAAAGGGGTAAATCTATTGACAGAGAGCAAAGCCGATAGACACATAGATAATGACATAGACAGGAAAACATATAGACAAAGTAAAAAAGAAAGTTATATACTGCCCGCTGAGAGAGAGAGGGGGGGGGGTAGTTGCATATTGCTTCCTTGTGCAACACTATGCTTGCTTAAAGGACCACCACCAGGCCAGCCCACCCCTTATTTACCGGCCAATTGTGTTCCCCACTACACTGCCACCCCTTACCCCCTAAACTACCCCCCCTTACACCTCCCTACACTACCCCCCACTTACACCCCTCTACACTACCACCCCTTATCCTCCCTTACATTACCACTCGTTACACCCCCCTACACTACCCCCAATACACCTCCACATACTACTACCCCTTACCCCCCCTCACAATGTCACCCCTTGCCCTCCTCTATACTACCACCCCTCTACCACCCCTCGCCCCCACCCATTTTGGCTTCACTAAGTCCCCTATAAAAGCTACAACACTTGCCCTGAAATATATATATCTTTATCCCAGTACAATGACGGTGCGTACTGATACCCAAGTGGTGACATGTGAAGGTGTGCGGGGGAAGTCTTCTTCGGTTACGTGGGTGGTACTGTCTTCCTTAGCTTGTATCCGGAACAGAGACTCAATACGATGTTAATAAAACTTAAAAAACCATCGACAAGATCCCAGATTACAAAGACTGTCTGAAGAACCTGATAAAATATATAAGTCTGCTTTACCTGTGTCCAGTTTGTTTACGCAATGCTAACTGCACTCTATAATGTGGGATGCAGGCTAAATAGCAGAAAAATTACAGCTATCACTTCTATAACTGGCAAAACTTAACGTCAGGTAGAACAAGCCCCAACTGGCCCCTCATCCCCTGCCCAGCCATTCCCTAACCAGCCACCTGATACCTGGCTTTCTTAACACGACCTTTCGTCGACCCTGACCCCTGACCCCCTGACCTTTCACTAATCCATACCCAATTTCATTCCACCCAAAAATTCTCAACCCACCTCGGCCAGTCTTCCCAGGCCTTTCCATTAGCTCTCCCGACTTTCCTTTCCAGATTTCTTTTCTTTCCTTGTTACCAGCATCCCTCTCTGGCTTCCTTCCCCAAGTCTGTTCATACTTAAAACTGGAATGGGGACCTGCGTTGTACATTTGATGGTCGCGTGTTACTGAGTGAAGATTGGAACATATACATAAAAAAATGAATGAATGAATAAATTTCTGCCTAAACGACCGTAATGTAGGTAATAGCCAGTTAACTTTTTTGCTTTAGAGAAAGAGAGAGAGAGAAAGAGAGAGGAGACTTTTCACACTGGAGGGGTTACATACTGCTTTCACTGACAGCATCTATACTTAGGTTATACATTAAGCTGACTGTTTAGAAGCAGCACGAACTTAGAAAACAAGTCGCCGGTTTGAAGGGGTTACGGAAGACGTCCTGTTAAGTCTCCCATGCCAAAGACAATATGGTTTTGTTGTTCCCCGTTTTCTTCTTCTAAGCTTAACAACACTTCACGAGTTTCCCCCCCCCCCTTCCTCCTTCCCAGCCATCTCTCTTTCTCTCTCATCCGTCTTCCTCCCACCACCATCCTTCTCTCTGCGTCCTATCCATCATCCCTACCACGAGAGCCTACCCACCTAATACTCCCCCCCCCTCTCTCTCTCTCTCTCTCCCCACCACCTATCTCCATCAATTCTCCCCTAATCCATCGTCTCCCTCTCTCACCCTACTCCTCCCCACCACCCCTCCCTTCACCCCACCCACACCAATTCTTCCAATCAGCTCCCCTCCCCATCAGACCCTTTCCTCCCGCCTCTCCTCGCTATCACCAACTGTCTCTCTCCTCCCCCCCCATCACCACTTCACCCCTTCTCTCCCCGCCCAGCAGCCCTCCCCATCATTTCTCCCTACGCCAGTCTCTCTCTCTCTCTCTCTCTCTCCATACCATCCTTCTCCACCACCACCTGTTTCCTCTCCTCCCTCCCGGCCCCTCCGCATCTGTCCTCCCTGCCACCATCTGCTTCTCTCCTCCCTCCACCTATCTTTTCTGCCCCCTTACCCTTCCCTCCAGCTGCCCTTATTTCCTCCCTATCTGCCCTCCCTCACCCTCTCCGTCCCCCTTACCCTCTCCCTCCAGTCCTTGCTTCCAGTCCCCCATCCTCAAGCTCCCCGTCCCTCCCTAACCCCTCCTTTCTCTCCCCCACCCCTCCCTGCCCCCCCTCATCCCTCCCCGTCCCTCTCTCTCCCTCCCCCCTTCCCCCCTCATCCCTCCCCGTCCCTCTCTCTCCCTCCCCCCTCCCCCCCTCATCCCTCCCCTCCCTTCCCTTCATTCCAAGTACTTCCTTTACCTCTCCCTTTTCCCCCTTCCCCCAGATCCCCCCTCTTTTCCCCTCACCAGTCACCTCCCCTCCCTGTCAGCCTCCCCCATCCCCCCCTCAGTCCTCCCCCATCCCCCCCTCACCCCCAACCCTCCTTCGACCCTCACTCTAACAAGGCAGTCGATATTCGTCATCAGAGCCACCCACCTCTTGTCACTTTCTTTATTTCACTGTCGCATTCTTTATTTCACTGTCACTTTCTTTATTTCACTGTCACTTTCTTTATTTCACTGTCGCATTCTTTATATCACTGTCACTTTCTTTATTTCACTGTCACTTTCTTTATTTCACTGTCACTTTCTTTATTTCAGTCACTTTATTTCACTGTCACTTTATTTCACTGTCACTTTCTTTATTTCACTGTCACTTTCTTTATTTCACTGTCGCTTTATTTCATTGTCACTTTCTTTATTTCATTGTCACTTTCTTTATTTCATTGTCACTTTCTTTATTTCATTGTCACTTTCTTTATTTCACTGTCACTTTCTTTATTTCAGTCACTTTCTTTATTTCACTGTCACTTTCTTTATTTCAGTCACTTTCTTTATTTCACTGTCACTTTCTTTATTTCAGTCACTTTCTTTATTTCACTGTCACTTTATTTCACTGTCGCTTTCTTTATTTCACTGTCACTTTATTTCACTGTCACTTTCTTTATTTCAGTCACTTTCTTTATTTCACTGTCACTTTCTTTATTTCAGTCACTTTATTTCAGTCACTTTCTTTATTTCACTGTCACTTTCTTTATTTCAGTCACTTTATTTCACTGCAACTTTATCTCCCTGTCACTTTCTTTATTTCACTCTCCACTTAACCTTCTCTCTTATTCTCCTTCTCCTTCCTTTTCTTTTTTTTTATTTTCCTCTACTTATCGTTGCCCCTTTACTATTCCTTCTCCCTTCTTCCTTTCACTACTACTTTTTATCATTTCACTGTCTCTAGTTTCTCTCTCTCTCTCTCTCTCCCCTTCATTTCGCTCTTTACTTAACGCTCTCTCTCCTTCCCGTCCTCTTTTTTCCTGCCTTTCTTTACTCCTTCTTGCTTTAAATCTACGTTCGATCCTACTTCCTTTCTCTTTCTTTCTCTCTCTCTCTCTCTACTTTTCTTTCGGTCTATCTAAAGCTCTCTCTTGCTTCTTTTTTATTTCTTGTTTTATATCTATCTAGGTGGGATTATACAAATTTATTCTCTCTCTCTCTCTCTCTCTCTCTCTCTCTCTCTCTCCCTCCCTCATGTACCGACAGGCAGAACAATAACTTTCATAATATTAATGAACTCAAAAGGGATATATTTTTTTCAGACAAGCTTTTAATTAATGAAATAATAAATAAATAGATAAATAAAAATTGGGGTTAAAAAATTTATTACGTGAAGCTAAAATGAAGAGAAAAAAAAAAAATGGCTTTCACTTCCTAATGAATAATTTAAAATGCAGACTTCACACAAAAATCTGATTAAATAACACATATCCATTAAACGTTGCAAATCATCATCATCATCATCATCATCACATCACCACCATCATCATCACCAACACCACCATCATCATCATCATCATCACATCATCACCACCACCACTACCACCATCACCATCATCACCATTAACATCATTATCATTATCATCATCATCATCATCATCATCATTACAACACCATTCAATTACCTTAACATCCGTATTTTGCTGATTAATGACCGTAATTATCAGAAACGGCTATTGAACATCTGAACATTTTGAGAGACATTATAATCTTCAATATATATTTTCCTATCGCTTACTCCAATTAGATTCCTTGAGTTTAATGATACTTTAAATGAGGGTAATTATAAAGCTAGTAATGATATGACAGAAGAGCATAAAATATAATTAGATAGTGAAGGGTAATTGGTTTAATAGTAATGCGTGTCTGCGGATAGGTAATTGAATGGAAAGGAGGGATTGAGTAGTTATGAGTGAATAGAATGAAGGGATTGAGTTGTTATGAATGAATGGAATGAAGGGACTGAGTTGTTATGAGTGAATAGAATGATGAGATTGAGTTGTTATGAGTGAATGAAGGGATTGAGTTGTTATGAGTGAATGGAATGAAGGGACTGAGTTGTTATGAATGAATGGAATGAAGGGATTGAGTTGTTATGAGTGAATGAAGGGATTGAGTTGTTATGAGTGAATGGAATGAAGGGATTGAGTTGTTATGAATAAATGGAATGATGAGATTGAGTTGTTATGAATGAATGAAGGGATTGAGTTGTTATGAATGATTTTGCATCCACTGTCAGCTGCTTCCACAATATCTCAAAGGCCGGGAAGAAAAAAAAAAATGCCCTGAACACAGACAGACAGACAGACAGATAGAAAGATAGACAGATATATAGACAGACAGAGAGACAGATAGATATAGTAAAGGACCTGGTGACCCTGACCTCTGACCTTTCACTAACTCAACTGGTGTAAAGTGGATCACGACTACACCCCTAATTATAAACTGTCCTAAGCTGAACTTGTGGATAAAACTGCTTGTGTATACGCTTGTCTTTGCACATGTACCAACAAAATTATTCCAAACTAAAATGACCACTGAAGGGACAAAGCGGGAAAAACAAAACTGTATGTGTTTTTTTGGTACGTATAAATGAGACACGTTTAGCTTATAAATTCTCTTCGATCCGTTATACATGCTCTTAGATCCTTTATAAATTCTCTTCGGTCCTTTATAACTTCCCTTCCACCCTTTATAAATTCTCTTCCATCCTTTATAAATTCTCTTCCATCCTTTATAAACTGTCTTCGATCCTTTATAACTTCTCTTCGATCCTTTATAAATGCTTCTTCTAGTCAATATTCACCTGTCAGTCCTCAAGGAACATTAGGTATAAATATTGAGGAGAGAAAGACTGACGAACGGAGAAGAGGGGAAAAACATAACACACAAAAGACAGTACAACAACTTCTCCCCCTTACGAACCCTGAATATCAACAGTACTACAAAAGATAATATACATCCAGCCAATACCACCACAGCAATATTATACAGCAGAAATACATAATAACCATGTGTACAATATTGGTATCATTTTCCGAAGCCTGAAGGACACCAGGAATACAGTAGATTAGATTAGATTTCATTATTATACAGCCTTCAATAACTAACACTTCACTAACACATAAAATACTACTAAATGATACGATGCAATATTAGCCTTGTTAGAAGCACATCCATCCAATTAGGGAATATCAACACAAACAGAATTACAATATCATGCAGAAACACAACTACGGTATCAAACAAACACGATATCAAACACAGACACAATTACAACACAGACAAAAGCAATTTCTGACGATGAGGATCAAACATTGTACCACAAATTAAAACAATGTTACAAATTCAACCAAAAAACAATAACAAAGCAGAAAAACACAACTAGCACTACAATGTCAAACACAGAAATACATAAACCAACATTAGAATAAAAACAACAGCAATAAAAACAACAATAATAACAACAACACCCTTCCTATCAAATCCAGACTCTCGAGGTTGTCTCAAAAATTAATTGGTGCCCGTCAGTCTGACACACACACACACACACACACACACACACACACACACACACACACACACACACACACACACACACACACACACACACACCAGTAACAAACGTACCGGTGGCCTACCTGTACATTTACACACACACACACACACACACACACACACACACACTCATCTCCCCTCTCCCCTTCCCTGAAACAGATGATATCAACTTAAACCATTCTCTTCTCACCCTCGTCTTCCATAATGTCCTTCCACTGTTGTCTGAAGAGTATGTGATAATCGTCTCTCTCTCTCTCTCTCTCTGTATCTATCTATCTATCTATCCGAAAAAAGATCGATAGAGTCAAGAGCCCACCCTCGCTTAAGACAACCCCCACAGCGCAGAGATTTGTTAGCAGAATCAGTGCGCAGAAATTAGTAAGCAGAATCAGTGCGCAGAGAGCAGATTCATGAAGGACCCACAGACATGGTGAAAGGAGGGGAAATAATAAACCACGAAAGAAACAAAACTAAGACCTAAAATTGAAAGATACAGAAATAGTTAAGTTTTACCTTTTCCTGCACTCTTTTCTTCTCCTTTAAAATTGAAAGGTAAAGAAATATTGTCAAAGAGTTCCCTCCTCTCCCCTCGCTCTCCTCTCCTTCCCTCCTCTCCCTTCCTCGTCTCTTTCCATCCTCTCCTCGCTCCCCTCTTTCTCTCCTCTCCTCGTTCTCTTCTCTCATCCTCTCCATTCTTTCCCTTCTCTCTCACCCCCGTCTCTTTCCCTCCTCTCCTCGCTCTCCTCTCTTTCGCTCCTCTCTTTCCTTCCTCTCACCACAATGTCATTCCTTACCTCTGCCACCCCAAGGGACCACCGCCTCCCAGGGCCCAATTCTTAACCCTTACCTCCAACCCCTACTTCCACCTCCTAACCCCTTACCTCCAATCCACACTTCCACCTCCTAAACCTCCAACTCCCACTTCCACCTCCTAACCCCTAACCTCCTAACCCCTTACCTCCAATCCCCACATTCACCTACGTCAGAAGAAATTAAATCTGACTACAACAGGAGAAATTACGCATCCCTATCAGACCCTCTTACCTCGCAGCGAAATGCCAAGAGAAACAGCATTCCTTATATCCACCCTACTCTTAACTTGGCCTAAAACTGCAATCTCTCCATCACTGAACACCAGCTGAACACTAGAATATGATGCTAGTTGCGAAGGATGCAGTCACAGTATTTTCTTCTTCTGCCTCTGAGGTAAGTGAAATAAGCTGCTAAAGGACGAGAATCTGGGTCAGGTTAAGATGAAAGACCTTCATTACTCCTGACGTCACGCAAGAGGCTCCAATTAAGAGATAATAAGACCTCATCCTCGACAATTAAGGAGCCAGATTTCCGGTCATCCCATCATAGTATATTCCGCCATGAGCAGAGGGTCGTCGACAATCTTGAATTTGGCGTTCTGTTATCTTGTTCTTGTTCTTTTCTTGGAGGGAACAGTCTTGCTGGCTTCTGGCCTTTGGTTCCTTCTCCCCTGCTTAAAAAAAAAAATCCACTATCAGCAACTGTTCTGCCTTCCACAGTCCTCATCCCTTCCCAGACGACATCCTTCCTTCTCACACTCCTTCCTTCTCTGTTTCATACTGCTGGCACATAAAAAATTGTTTACGTGACGCCTTTCATCGTCTTAGCCCACAAAGAGAGGTGTCGACTAACTTTTGCTCAGGCTGTCGTTCTTCTTGACCCCTCTGACTGTCTGGATTACTGTTGATGTGGCAAAACTGTCCTGTGTCGTCTTCCACCCACCCATCCACCCACTAATCCACCCGTCCACCCACACACTCACCCACCTCAACTTCCACCCACCCGTCGACCCATCCACCTACCCCTCCACTCATCCATCTCATCCACCCATCCATCTCATCATCCATCCACTCATTCACCCACCCATCCATCCCCTCATTCACCCATTCACCTATCTTTCCACATTCCTCATCCCTTCGTCTTCTCATTCATCCACTCATCAACCCATCCATCCACCTCACCGTCCATCCACTCATCCAACCCTCCACATTCCTCATCCACCCATCCACCTCCTCATCCCTCCGTCTATCCACTTGGCCGCGAGTCATCCAGGGGAGTTGATTAACGGGGAGGGGAGGGGAGGGGAGGAGAAGGATGAGAGGCCCAGGAAAATGAGATCGTTTAAGAGGAGAAGGGGCAGCGGGTCGTGGCAGAGGTCGTTCAGGGTTGTGGAGGCAAATTAAGGCTCACTGAGAAAGTTAAGAGGGTCGTGAAGGAAATTTGGGCGGGGTAGAAAACAAAGGGTAGTTGAGGGAGGATGGTCGTACAAGGCAGGGGGTCGTAGGAGAGGTCGTTCAGGGTCGTGGAGGCAAATTATGACTCTGAGGAAGTTAAAAGGACGTGAGAGAAGCTAGGAATGAGTGAAAAACGAAGGGATACTAGAAGCAAAGGGGTCGTAACAAAGTCGCTGAGGGTAGTAAGAGAGAGGGGGTCGTAGGAGAGGTCGTTCAGGGCTGCAGAGGGAAAATATGGGTTTTTAAGGATGCTACGAGGTCGTGAGAGAATTTCGGAAGTCGCTGGGGAAGGAAATTAGAAACGCATGGAAAATAAGAGGTCGTAAGAAGGAAGTCTGAGGTCGTAGAAGACGTTACTCGGGATCGTGGAGGCCAATTATGGGTCACTGAGGGAGTTTGGGGGGTCGTGATGGAAGTTAGGGGGTCGTGAGGGAAGTTAGGGGGTCGTGAGGGAAGTTAGGGAGTCGTGAGGGAAGTTAGGGGGTCGTGAGGGAAGTTAGGGGGGCGTGAAGAAAGTCAGGGGGTCGTGAAGGAAGTTAGGGGGTCGTGAAGGAAGTCAGGGAAGTTAGAGGGCCATACAACACAGGGGGTCGTAGCAGCGGTCGTCGGGAAAGTCGTGAAGGGAATCAGTAAGTCTTGAGAAACTGGTCGCTAATGGGGGGTCAAGGAGTCGAGTAAAAAATAAATAAATAAAAAAAAAAATTAAATAAAAATAAATATAATACATAAGTAAATAAAAATAAATAAATAAATAAATTAATTAATTAATAAAAATGGATAAATTAAAATAAATAATAATAAATAAATAGTAATAAACAAAACAAATAAACAGATAAAATGGATATAATCAATTTCTTGACGCCAGGGACCTTTTTTTCTTATACTGCTTCCAGACGATTTCACTCAGCCCTGGAGGAACATTTCGACCAGGAGGTGTTTAATAAAGCCTCCATTAACCCCTTCACTACCCGGGGGTTGCTTGAAGCTGAGAAAAATCGTCCATACAAAATAATTAAGACTGAGTAAAATCGTCTTGTACTGGAATTAAAACTGGAAATCGTCTTGTACTAAAACAAAAATAAAGGAAGGCTGAATAAAATCTTGTTTTGGCATCAGCAAAATAAAGGACTGAATAAAATCGTCCTGTACTAGCAATAACAAACCGTCTCAAGTACTGAAAGGGTTATTGAAGGCTGGATCTAACCCTCCCTCGGCTCCTTAAGATTTTCCTAAGCTGAATAAAATCGTCTGAAGGAAGCAAGAACAATAAACGTCTTCGGGGTGAAAGGATAAAAGCTAAGTGCATGGGATTGTGCAAGTGGTCGTGGAGGGAGTCGTGGAAGGCAGGTAAAAGGTCGTACAAGGGTTCTCAGGTCGTGGTGGTGGAATTCATTGTAATGAGGGAGGGTGTAGGAGGGTCGTGGAGGGTCGTTAGATATAATGACCGGTCCTAGTAAGATAATGGAGTGTCGTGGATAGGTCGTGGAGAGTTATGTCGACTTGTAATGGGTCGTGGAGAGTTATGGAGGCTTATGCGAAGTTGTGATATTTATGGAAGGTCGTAGAAGAGTGACTGGATACTGTTTGAGGTTGGGAATATAAAAAGTATGCGTGGAGGTCGTAAATTAACCAAGAGGGGTCGTAGACGATAAATAAAAAGTCATATGTGTGACTTAGAGAAACAATCAGAAGGGGCAGGTCGTGACTGTTATAAGTAGTCGTGGATGGTCGTACATTTACCAGGGGGGTCGTAAATTAACCTGGAGGGGTCGTAAATTAACCAGGGAGGTCGTAGACGATAAAAATGACTCGTGTGTGTGATTGTTACATGGGCAATCAGAGGGAGGCGTGGATGGGGAAGAGTCAGAGCTGTCAAGGGTTAAATAATAGGCAGCTGGACACTATGGTTTGGTGACGTGGAAGAGGTGTGTGTGGAAGAGGTGGAGCTGGAAGTGTGGTGGGAGGTGGAAGTGGATCGTAGTGAGGGGTGCTGAGAAAATAATGTGGAAAATAGAGGTAGAATAGAATAATGGACAGTGTGGTTTGGTGGAGTGGACCTTGGTCATTCCTCAGGGGTGGTGTGTGTGGAAGAGGCGGAGCTGGAAGAGTAGTGGATGGTGGACGTGAAAGGCAGTTAGTGGAAGTGGAAGGTAGTCAGTGGAAGTGGAAGGTCAGTGAAAGGCAAAAGAAGTTAATGAGTGTGAGAGAATGTTAGAGGAAGATAGAGAGAAGTAGTGGAAGTAGAGGATAGTGAGTAGTGGCGGAAACTGGGGATAGTGGAAAGCAGTGGAAATGGAGGGGAGTGGAGAGTGGTGGAAATGGAGGAGAGTGGATAGTGATGGAAATGGAGGAGAGTGGTGGGTGGTGGAATCTCATTAGGTGCGGTGGAAGGCAGTGAGAGTGGGTGGGAGTAAAAGATAATTAAAACTGTCAAGGGTGAGATAATGAACAGTGTGGTTTAGCAGAGTGGTCCCCGGTCGCTTCTCGTGATGGTGGGGGAGCCGAGAAAGATAGTTTGTAGAAGATAATGAGAGCAATTAGAAGATAATGAGGGCAGGTAGGAGATCATTACCCCTCTCATGGCTAGGACAATTCTAGTAATCCATTCCTGCACGCGTCAAATGATTGCATGCAGGTAACGGTGAGTCAGAGGAGCCTAGGACCCGAATTACGCCCCTCTTCCTTAGCGATTTATTTTTGGGGTGTGACTGGTTAGCATCCTTTAGCACGGTATTGCTGCAGACTATGGCCGTATTAGAAGGATTAATATTACAAAGAAGAGGACAGAACGGCGTAATAACCAAAATAAATCGCTCAAGCAAAGGTGTTACGGAGCTTCGTCACCTGACGAAAATGAAGGCCTTGGGTTAATAATGTCACCAATGGCCTTTTCATGGTCGACTCTGGCACTGTATTCTACCCTATTTAAGAGTCTATTATTTAGCACAGAGTAGGTTAGAGTCTGAGAGGGTTTGGCTAATATTACTACCATAAACCGTCTCATGGTCGGTACAACTCTAGCACTCTATTCCTGATAACGACAGACGGTTTTATTCAGCTGAGAATGAATTATAAGAGTCTGATAATGAAAAATAAGCGCCTGAGAGTGTATCATATAAGAGCCTTATAGTGCAGCACATACGACGAAAATCTCAGCCAAGTTAAAATAAAAGAACAAGAGATCGTTGCTGAATATTACTGTAGGACTCCCCAAAATAACTGTAGTTCTGGTTGATTACGCAGAGTACAAGGAGAGTCTTACAAAATCTGAAGCAGGAGATGGGCTGGCCAGAGGAAGGTCATGAAAGTTACTGAGGAAGGACGATGAGAGGTTGTTGAGTGTTGTGGGGGGCTCCTGCAGGGGTATAGGGGATGTGTGGCGTGGGTGATGTGATAGGAGGTCGGCTGTGGTGGTGTGGCGGTGATGTGGAAGGATGGATTTTGTGGGTTTGTGGTAGCCTAGTGATGTAAGCTGACTGTGGTGGTGGTGATGCTGTGGCGGTGGTGTAGTATGATGGAGAC
>NC_137050.1:4468670-4546170 GCF_032717465.1 Coenobita brevimanus
GAAGGTGTGGAAGTAGGAAATGAATAAATGATGCAGGATGGACATCATAACGGCTGATGAGGGTGTAGGAAATGAATAAATGATGCTGGGTAGGCACTGACAGCGCTGAATGAGGGAGCAGGAAATGAATAAATGATGCAGGGTAGACAACGAATGAACCGTACCCGCAACGCACACAAAATCGTCTGACGGAGTGGAAGAGGAGCGTTATATATGTACCACCCCGTATTCTTGCTACCTTCACTATCCCTTATCAATCTATCACTCCTCCCTTCTCCCTCTACTTTCTACCCTTATCATTCCTCCCTTCTACCTCTACTCTCTACCCTTCTTCCCTTTCTTGGCTTCCTTTACACAGCTAAGTCTTCTTCAGGTCATCTTTTTTTTTTTTTGACGCTCTTCTGGTGCTAAGTCTAAAAAATATTACATAAATATTACCTCTATCTACCCAGTCCCCTTTTTCTTCGTCCTTAAAAAATGGCCTCTCTTACCTAAACTTAACCTCTCTCTCTCTCTCTCTCTCTCTCTCTCTCTCTCTCTCTCTCTCTCTCTCTCTCTCATCTCCCTCCTGACCCATTCCACCAACTCTTCCTCTCCTTTTCCCTCTCCGTCTGCCTCCATCTCCTCCCACTACCCCTTTCACCTCCATCTTCTCCCACACTATCCATCTCAATTCTACTACCTCTACCACTCCCCCCACCCCACCCCGTCTACCTATCCCTCTACCTTCCTCCCTCATCATTTATTCCCCTCTTAACCCATTCCACCAACTGTCACCTCCCTCCCTGCCCCCTTCATCTCCCAGCACTATCAATCTCCACTCTTCTACCTCTACTATCTAATCATGCAACTTCTTCTTTTCCTTTTTCCCTCCATTTTTGTCACTATGCTTCCCTCCTACTCTCCTCCCTCATCACTTATTCCCTCCTACTCACCCATTCTGCTAACTGTTACCTACCTCTGCCACGCCACCCATTCCCCTCTATCCCTCTCCCGTCCCCCTTCATCTATTACCCTTCTAATCTATTCCACCAACTGCTACCTAACTCTTACAATTTCCCCAGCCTCTTCCATTACCTTCCAGCACTACCCATCTCAATTCCATTACCTCCACCACCACCACCACCCCCCTCTTCCTACCCTTCTAACCTCCTCTCCATCATCTATTACCCTTCTAATCTATTCCACCAATTGCTACCTAACTCTTACAATTTCCCCAGCCTCTTCCCTCACCTTCCAGCACTATCCATCTCAATTCTACAACCCTTCCTCCCTCTTCCCATTCTTCTACCGTCATCCTCCATCACTTATTCCCCTCCCATCCCATTCCACCAACCGCTATACCCACCGCCTCCATCTCCATCGCCCCCACACTATCTATCTCCATTCTCCTACTGTTCCTAATACCTCCTCCCCACCCATTCCTCACCTCCCCTTGCGAGGACTTAGGCACCATACATTTGGGCTGTCACGCGGGCCAATATTGCTGCGAAGTTATGATGAAGGTCCTGTCTGCATCTCCACCACCACCACCACCACCACCACCATCACCACCACCACCACAATTGTCTTAGTACTCCCTGTTCATCGCTTTGTTCAACTCCTCTTCCTTAGTTTCATTTCTTCTCTCTAGTTGTTCATCTTGTTCACCTCCCCCTCTTCCTCCTCACTCGTCTCATTTTGCTTTTTCGTCTGCCTGGCCAACCTCATTAATTTATCTTTCACATTTATACATTCATCTTTTTATCCTGAAATACGATATATATTCTTTTCATTTGCTTTTTATCTATATTATACATCCTTGTTCATTCATATAAGTATTCTCACCCCACCAAAACCATTTCTCAAGTACATTCACTAAACTTCCAGTTATACACCGACCAATCTACTTTTCCACTCGGTAAACGCGCTTACTTCATTCATTCCTCTCTCTCTCTCTCTCTCTCTCTCTCTCTCCATTCGCCCGTAAGTGCCAGGTGCCGCTCTTAACGAGACAGGAGACCCCATGATGTAAGGACACTGACGGACCTTCCACTATTCCTTCCTAACCTTCCTTCCCTCATTCATTCATTCATTACCAGTCCCCGCCCCGGTGGGGCTCGGGGACGGGTATTGTTTTCACTCGGTTTGTCTGTTTGTTTGTTTGTTTGTTTGTTTGTCTGTCTGTCTGTTAACAACCTTAAACGAAAACTATTGGTGCGATTTTGACCAAAATTACAGGGATCATGGGCTGTGACCGTCTGATCACCTGATTAAATTTTGGGCCAATATGGGCCAAGACCCAGGCTGTAGGTCAAAAAAAATTTAAAAAAAAAAAAAAAAAAAAAAAAATCATTTGTTCGCACAATTCCTTTCAAATTCGTCATATCGACATGAAACCAAAACCTAAATGTGCATCTTTCAGATCTGCATCCTATAACATGCCTCATGACATCGGGGGGGTCACCCCACAGTTAGCGGTAAGGGGGTCAATATCAGGTGGGTCGGGACTAAAATTTCAAATGGGCATAAAATCGTCAATTTTCACTCGATCTGCTCCAAATCTGATATGTGACATCTTTGACTCGATATCCTGTTGTGTTTATACGACAGCACTAAAATGACTGCCGGGGACGGGTTTGCTGTGTCTTGGCACCGCTTCTTGTTTACTTATTCATTTATTCGCTCCATCCTTCTCTTTTTCCTTCCTTCATTCTTTCATTCATTCATTTTTCCTTCCTTTCTTCGTTCATTCATTCATTCGTAATTTGGGTCACCTTTCCCCGCTTTCCTTCCTTCCTGTATTTTATCCTTCCTTCCTTTGTTTTACCTTTCCTTCCGCCCTTTCTTTCATCTTTAGCTTCCTTCCTTCCTTCCTTCCTTCCCATCTTTCTTACATCCTCCCTTCCTTCCTTCCTTTCCTTCCTGTCACCTTTCCTCCCTTATCTTACTTCCTTCTCTCCTTCCATCATATCTTTTTCATCCTTCCTTCCTTCCTTCATTCATTCCTTTCATAAATCCATCCATTCATCTTCTTCCTTCCTTTCATAAGAGTAAACATACATCCCTCAAATACTTAATAAAATCGTCCACAGATACCACGAACAAAATAACAGAAGACTTCACCCTCTCAACCTCTCCAATTCTCAATCTTTTTTTTTTACTTCCAACAAAAACACATCCTTGATTTCCCACGTGTTCCTCCATGACTTCGTGCCCAAATTCTTAGGACCTCTTGAGAACACTATGAAGGAGGTTTCAATGGGTTTCTTCATTGTTTTCTCTTTTTTTTTCAGTATGTGCTTTTATTTACTGTCTAGTTTTTCTTTTCGTCATTCGTTATTATTTAGTCTTATGCGATCTACAACATAGCATTCATCTGTTTATCTATCTATCTATATATGTCTTTCTACCTGTCTAATCTGTTTATTTCTCTGCACCTCTCTGTCTGTGTGTCTGTGTCTGTCTGTGTCCTATCTGTTTGTCTATTTAGCGTGAGAATCATATAAGAGATTAGATGGGCCTTCTTCAATTTTTCTATTTTGCGCATTTATTCCTTAATTTATTTATTTTAGGTAATTATCTATCAGTCATTCTTCTAATACAGCTGCTTGTCTATCTATTATCTATCTACCTATCTATCTATCTACCTGTCTATCTATCTATCTACCTGTATTTCGGGAGCCAAATGCAGGAGGTTAGGTGCAGGGCCCTTCAACCTTTTACTCTCTCTTTTTTTATGCATATATTCGTCGGCACCTCTTTCCACCCTCTTTTATCTTTTCACGCTAAGTCATCCATGCCTCTTGATCTCCTTATAAGAAAGAGTGAAGATCTGTCACTCCCTTTTCCCCCCCACAGAGGAAGTTATATATCTCTTAACTTCCTATTTCTGTCTTTACACAACCTAACGCATCTCAGATTTCCTTTTCTCCTTAAAATGAAATTAACAGATGTGTGTGTGTATTGTACCTACCTATCGTTCTGTCTGTCTGTCTATCAATCTATCTGTTTATCTATCTTCCTTCTTCAATATCTGCTCCTCTATCTACCTGTCCCAACTAACTCATCTATCCCCCCATTCATGTCAAACCAGCCATTCAATCATCCGCTATGCGACAGACGAACAAGCCTATACCAACTCTCCTTCATAGCATCTCCAAGAAGTTTATAAGACGACTCAACAGTTTCTCTTCCTCCTTACAAAAATATACCTACTCCTTCTACCCTACCTTCTTTTCTTTACCCAATTTCTACCATCTACCCTTCCATCCCTATTCTTCTCCTTACAAAAATACATCTTCTTCTCTATATATCCCAATTTCAGTCATCTGCTCTTCCATTCCTATTCTTCTCTTCCTTACAGCAATATATCTACTCCTTCTACCCTCCATCTACCCTTCCATCCCAATGTAACGATCGATTTTTCCATTTCCAGGGTTTTATGGCCATTTTCTGTGGGGTCTGGCGGACACTGGTGGGTCTTCTGTTTTTTTAGCTTCCTTATAAAATTCGGTCCATCCTTTCTTTCACAACGCATTAGACGTGTCTCTCTCTCTCTCTCTCTCTCTCTCTCTCTCTCTCTCTCTCTCTCTCTGTAGACATAAACGCTCCTTTCCCTTAGGTCCAACTGTCCCACAACGTGCCGCACTTCACACATCACCACTTTGGATACAGTGCCCACCGTCCATACTGAATACACCCTTGGACTGCCTTATTTTGTAGAGCTTCATCATTATAATACCTAATATTCCTATTCCACATGCACCATCTGTCCTAATTCCACTTCTTCTATTCCATCTGCACCATCTGTCCAAATTCCAGTTCTTCTATTCCATTTGCACCATCTGTCCTAATTCTAATCCTCTGTTCCATCTGTACCACCTGCCCAAATTCCAAGTAACCCTCTCCCTGGGGTGACTTTGGTATTTGGGGTAACACCAGATGATTTCCTTCAGTAATGAGAAACACAGGCTAGTAATGACGCCAAGACTCTCGTTTAAGCTGACAAACGACGATTTTCTTCTTAAGCTGACAACTGGCGATTTTTTTAAGCTGACAATAGACTACTTCTTGCTTATTTAAGCTGACAACTGACGATCTTTTTTATTAAATCGGACCACTAACGATTTTATTATTATTTAAGCTGACAATTTCCTTTTATTCAAGCTGACAACTGACGAATTTTAAAGCTGACGACTGACTATTTTTTATTTAAGTAAACAAGATACGATTTTCTTGTTTATTTAAGCTGACAAAACCACTTTCTTTCTTTTTTCTTTTTTTTTGGGGGGACAGGGGGGCTTCAGTCGAGAGATCTTTGCAGTTATGAGGTTAATTCGTCCATTCGTCCACCTCCATGGACTTTGTGATTATCCCGTCAATCATGTCGCGGAAATAAAAAAAAAAAAAAAAAAAAAAGGTACGGTGAGCCTTCCTTATTCTTTTACATCCCCTTGTGTGTGTGTGTGTGTGTGTGTGTGTGTGTGTGTGTGTGTGTGTGTATGTGTGTGTGTGTGTGTGTGTGTGTATGTGTGTGTGTGTGTGTGTGTGAGAGAGAGAGAGAGAGACCGCCTTCTCCCAGACCTTCAAAGTGTATCAATAAAAAATTCACCTTGGGTCCTTGAATAATCTCTCTCTCTCTCTCTCTCTCTCGTCTTCCATCCAAACCATCCATATTCCACCCTAAAACCTCGTGACTATCTTTCCAAAAATCATTAATTCACCCATCTGCACATCCACTTCCATCGAAACCATCCGTTCTCCCATCCTAATACTTCGCGACCTTCCAGCCTGACCCTTACAATTACAGGCTGTGGTCTGGAAATACCAAGGATCGGGGTTCAATTTTCTCTCACTCCACTGCCGAAGTCTATCCACCCATATTCCTATCAACTTCCATCCACACTGAACCATCCACCCTTTCTTAAGCCTCCATTCTTCCACCTGCTCTAAATCCATCCATCTTTCCGTTCTTTCAGGACTTCGTGACCATCCTGTCCAAATACTCGTGGGGGACGATGAGAGAGGCGCATCCATCCATCCACATTCCCACCACCTTCCATCCATCCAAACTACACCATCCACTCTTCCACTAGCTCTGAACCCTCCATCCTTCCAGGACTTCGTGACCATCCTGTCGCAGCTCTCGCGGGGGACAATGACGGGGGTGCATACAGAAATCCATCCACTTATATTCCTCTCTGTTGCATCCACTACCCCCCAAATTACACCATCCACTCTTCCACTAGCCCTGAACCCTCCACCCTTCCATTCTTCCAGGACTTCGTGACCATCCTGTCGGAGCTCTCGCGGGGGACGATGACGGAGAAGCTACGGTGGGCCTTCAACCTGTACGACATTAACGGGGACGGGTTCATCAGCAGACAGGAGATGCTGGATATCGTCTCCGCCATCTACTCCTTGGTGGGACGTAACGCCATCCCCGCCGTGGAGGAGAACACCACGCAGGAGCACGTGGATAGGATCTTTGAGGTACGTGTGGATAGGGTCTTTGAGGTACGTGTGAATAGGGTCTGGGTAAGTAGGGGGATAGGGTATAGGTACGTGGGAGGATAGGGTATAGGTACGTGGGAGGATAGGGTCTGGGTACGTAGGGGGATAGGGTCTGGGTACGTGTGGATAGGGTCTGGGTACGTGAGGATAGGATCTATGAGGTACGTGTGGATAGGGTCTTTGAGGCACGTGAAGAAAAGCGGACGGGGTCTTTTAAGCTCAGAATTACGAAGCTGGTCGATATACGAATACATGAAGAGAAAATGGGAAACAGGTGAACGATACGGATGGCAGACTCAAGGAAAATGAATAGTGGATTAGGCACTGAATTAAATGCAGGGTCGGATAATACAAATGAAGAGATGGAGAGCGATAACGGACAGAGAGGAAGGAATGAGCGAGCAAAACTGTCTGTGGTACACGATCTGGATAACAAGGACGAGAAAAGTTGATGATGGAGAGGAAGAAAGTTATGAACAGAGATGAAAAATGGAAAAATAAGAGGGTGGCTAAAACTCCCATATGCAAAAGCCCTGGTTAAAATCGCTTTGAAGGTTGAGAGAGAGAGAGAGACAGACAGACAGAGAGAGATAGATAGAGAGAGAAGGGGAGAGGGATCTGGGGTAATTGAGTGCGTAGGACCTCTCAAGTGGAGAGAAAAGAGAGGGATAATAGTGGGGAAGTGGGAGGAGAGAGAGAGAGAGAGAGAGAGAGAGAGAGAGAGAAGGTAAGGGGAGGAGGGAAAGAAGAACCAAGAGAGAGAAAAAGAAAGACGAATGATTTATACAGAGCACTGGAAAGACAGTGGGAGTAAAAACAAAGGAAATGACTCAGAGTTGCAAGGAAAGAAAGGAAGAGGAGGAGGAGGAGGAGGAGAAGAAAAACAACGCGATAAAAGACAGAAAAAGAAAGTACGACCAAAAGTAAAACACGAAGAAAAACAGGAATATCAGGAGAAAAAGAAAAACAGATGAAATGAGAGAGAAAAAAAAAACAGAGAAAACAAAGACAAAAAGATGGAAGAAAATAAACTAAAAACAATGAGAAGAAAAGAAATATATGGGACGGGAAAACACGAAGAAATGCCGGAATATCAGAAAAAAAAATATATATACAAACAAATAAGAGAAAATTGATAAAGTCTGCAAGAACGGAAGAAGATGGAAGGACGGAAGGAAGGAAGGACGGAGGGGGGCAAGAAGGACGTTTATAAGGAAGGGGAGGAGGCGAGGTGACAAGGGAAAGGCAATAAAGAAGGCAAAAAGAAGGAAGAGAAGCGAATAAAAAGCGGGGACAAGGAAAGGGAAGATAAGAGAAAGAGAAGAAGGGAAGGAGAAAGAAAACGGAGGAGAAATTAAAGAAACGGAATTAATGGAAAACGGAAAAAAAAAACAGAACCAATAAAAGCGAAAAAAAATATCAAGAAAAGTAGGAAAGAAAATGGATAAACGGAGTAACTAAAAATAAAAAGTAACAATAAAAAAGGAAATCAGAAATAATATTATTAACCCTTTATCCCGGGAATGTTAATAATACGGAATAGGATAGTCCAAACATAGCACTCCTCTTCCACACCGCAGAGTCATTTCTTGTGTCTTGAGGGGACGGCTCAGTCAAGGCACGCCCACACCAGCAGACACAGCCGCCCCTCTATTCTGCATCACTTATTCATTTCCCACTCCCACGCCCACACCAGCAGACACAGCCGCCCCTCTATTCTGCATCACTTATTCATTTCCCACACCCACGCCCACACCAGCACACTGAGCCGCCATTTTAGATACGACCAGGAGTGTTTGTAGAGGAGCGCTATTTCCGGACTACCCTGTGCTTTATTCCTGCTGGCACTAGACGATTTATTTCTGCCTGGTAAGAGTAAAGGGGTTAATGAAGGCTGTATCTAACCCCTTCAGTTCGAAAAGTCTATCCTCACCTGAATAAAATCGTCTGGAGATAGGAAGATAAAGGGACAAAAAGACGAGAGAGAGAGAGGGGGGGGGAGGAGGAGTAAAGGTTGTAAAAAAAGTACAAACAACAAAAACAGGAAGAAAACAATTAATCAGAGTGAAAAAAATGATTAAGGATGAGAAGGCAGGATCTTGTTTTCGTATTTTCTTGGAAGGAACAATCTTGCGAGCTTCTGGCCTTTGGTTCCTTCTTCCTTGCATAAAAAAAAGGAGGAAGCAACCAAAAAGAGAGGGAAGAGAGTAAGTGGAAAAACAGACGAAGAAAATTGCGTGAATGAAAGAAAAAAAACAGAGTAAGAAGTAGAAGGAACTGAGTAAAGAGACAACGAAGAAGAATGGAAAGTAAAGGAATAAACATATATAGATAGACAGACAGATAGACAGATATATAGTTAGACAGACAGATACTGATATAGATATAAATATGGGCAATTAACGAAAAAACAGAAATGGAAATAACGAACAAGAAAAAGGATATTACATGAGAATTAAAAAGAAACAGTAAAATAAGAAAAAAATATTAGATGGAAGTGACCAGAGGCAAAAAGATATTAATCACTCTAAAAACAATTTGAATGGAAAGTAAAAAATAAAAAATAAATAGATAGGAAAATAAAGGTGGGGAAAGGTAAAGGACCAAATGAGGGGATAAGAGAGGATTAGTAAGTAAAGGGAAAGGAAAGATGATAAATATAAAGGTACGAGAAACAGAGAAATGGCCCTGTGTGTGTGTGTGTGTGTGTGTGTGTGTGTGTGTGTGTGTGTGTGTGTGTGTGTGTGTGTGTGTGAGAAACTGAGAAGAGTAAACACAAAGGAAGGAGGAAAAAATATATATGGGGGAAATAAATTTTGATGAAGTCGAAACCGGAAAAAACAACCTGAGAAAAATCTTGAGAAATGACGAGAGAGAGAGAGAGAGAGAGAGGATCAAATTACCTCACTATCCGGCCACCCTAAACAGAGGAGGGCGGGAGAGAAAATGATATGAGGAGGAGGAGGAGGAGGAGGAAAAACAAAAAGGGATAAAGACACGAAATATAAAAAAATGAGAGAGAGAGAAAGATAAAGGACAAAGCATAAAAGGAGAGAGAGAATAGAAGGGTTAAAATAAATGGAAGAAAACGGGAAAAGATGAAGGAAATGTGAGGAAGGATAGAGCGGAAGAGAGGCGACAGAAAGAGAGAAAGGCTGAAAAGAGTTAAAAGTGAAAGGCAACAGCAAAAAAGACGGAAATGACACAGAAAGAAAGGATAAAACTTTGGTGTGTGTGTGTGTGTGTGTGTGTGTGTGTGTGTGTGTGTGTGTGTGTGTGTGTGTGTGTGTGAGAGAGAGAGAGAGAGAGAGAGAGAGAGAGAGAGAGATCAAAGGGGAGACTTAGTTACATTTAGGTGGAAGGGGATGAAGGAGACTAGGAGGTCCAAGGGAGGGCTGGAGGGGGTCTTTGTTTACCTTGCTGGTGGTGGTGGTGGTGGTGGTGGATAAGATGGTGGTGGTGGTGGTGGTGGTAGCTAGTGGTTGTGGTTGGGGATAAATATAATGATCTTGGTTATGGGTTACAAAGTCATGTAAATAAAAAATAAAAGGAATAATAATACATACTTTAAATCGAATTGGTGAGGAAATAAAGGAATGACACCCCGTTGAAAAGGGCTTGGAAAGAAGAAAAATGGGAGAAAGAAGAATAAAGGAAGAAAGAATGCAAAAGGAGAAAGAAAGAAAAAAGGGAAAGAAAAGAGAGAAAGAAGAAAAAAAGAAAGGGAGAAAGGAGAGAGAAAAAAAGGAGAGAAAAAAAAGAATGGGAGAAAGGAGAAAGAAAAAAGGGAGAAAGGAGAAAGAAAAAGGAGAAAGAAACTGAGGAAATACAATAAGGCCCGTTTTCTCGTCAGTTAAGAAAGCTCCCTAACAACTTTTCCTAAGCGATTTATTATACATATACACCTTACTGTCCTGTTCTGTTATATAAATCCTTCTGATGTCGCTATACTCTGGAAAAATAAAGTACAAAAGAATATCAACCAGAAATATCCGAAAAAAAATAAATCGCTAAGGAAGAGGTGTTAGGAAGCCTCCTTACCCCACGAAAATAAGAGTCAAAGTCACCAAATTAAAAAAAAAATCATCTGACTTATCCGCGTAGGCAAACAAACGATGCAACAAACAGACAAGCACACACAGGGCAACAAACAACAAACACAAACGCAGGACAAAGCAAACACAGGGTAACAAACAATGCAAACAAACAGAACCAAACAAAAAAAAACACAACGGGAACACAAACACATGACAACAAACCAAATACAAACACAGGACAACAAACAAACACTGGACAAACACAAACAAACACAGGGAAACACAACAAACCAAACAACAAACACAAGGCAACAAACCAAACAGCAAACACAAACACAGGCTTCCTCTAACAAACAAACACACAGCGAACCGAAAGAGTGTGGGTAACAACAGAATACTGGAGATTTCGGGAAGAGCAAGTTTACGGCACTTTATTTCGTTGTGTGTGTGTGTGTGTGTGTGTGTGTGTGTGTGTGTGTGTGTGTGTGTGTGTGTGTGTGGTTTAATGTGTACGTGTATGTATGTACGTAAACCAGGCAGCAGCATCACACACATTTTCATTTTCAACATTTAATTACAACGCCCACGCACCGACGCTCCCGGAAATCAAATACAATCCCAAATCCTTCAAACATTACAGATATTACGATGCATATGTATTTATTCCTCTTTATTCCACCTGCTCTATCATTTTTCTCACTATTTCTTTTTTTCTGGTAAGCGCTACAGGCATTTATCAAGAACTGGAAATCGCCTGCATGTCAAAAGGTTAATTACGGAAAAATAATACTCGTAAATATAGCATGGGATGTCTAACTACAGTATCTATCCATCTATCTATCTGTCTTTCCATCTATCTATCCATCCATCTATCTATCTATGTATTCACTGGAAGGCAATGATGGTGCTTATTACCCCCGAAAGAAGGTAGGTAAGGAGTAGCTACAAATCTACTGTTTTATCTATTACTATTTATTCAATTAAGAAAAGGATTAATGGAACCTAAAACGCAAACAGAGAAGGAGAATCTACCTTAACAAGAGAGAAAGAGAGAGAAACTTATCCACTATGTAAGATTGAGATAACAAGGAGTGAAAAATCCAGACATGCACAGCGAAGAATTTCCAGGACACTGCATTCAGCGCTACAATTCGATGCGACGGTGAAAAAATAAGAGGAAAAAAAAGACAGTGAAAAAAGACACAAAGACTGAAAACAAGACAGTAAAGAAAATTCAGATACCCACGACGAAGCCTTTCCAGAAGACTGCATTCGTCGCTCCTCCTCCTCCTCCTCCTCCTCCTCTTCCTCCTCCTCCTCCTCCTCCTTCTCGATCACGTAATATCAGCATAAGTTTACCGGGAAGGAGGAATTTCCAATAATACCGACCCGATTCGCCCCTCACCGCAACTTCAACAATTGCAGACATGACTCTCTGAGATGAAAGGATGGATGCTCTTCTGATTGCACAGCAGTTGCAAGGATACGTCAGGCCTTTGTAATACCTGGTTCTGTGTTGCAGGTATAACGTCATTGCTTCTCCTTCTCCTCCTCCTCATCATCATCACCATCAATCACCATCAATTATCATCATCATCATCCTTCCCACCTAAAGTGAGGATGGGGTAGGATCCAGAAACACACTCATACATCGTTCAAGCCCCCGGAATCCTGACTTCCACACAGGCTATCCATCTTCACAGTTTTTTAACCATCAACAAATATTAATCTTAAATCAGCTTCGTAATGAGTAAGACGTAAAAAAAAAATGTTTCAGAAAAGTTAAAGAATCACCGTATCATTTTTCTTACCCAATTCCCCTCATACTTGTCATTAAATACTCGGATGTTGAGAGAGAGAGAGAGAGAGAGAGAGAGAGAGAGAGAGAGAGAGAGAGAGAGAGAGGGATGCAGGGAGGGAGAGAACGATGCTGGGAGGGAAACAGGGATGCTGGGAGGGAGAGAGGGATGCTGGAAGGGAGAGAAGGATGCTGGGAGGGAGAGAGGGATGCTGGAAGGGAGAGAAGGATGCTGGGAGGGAGAGAGGGATGCTGGGAGGGAGAGAGGGATGCTGGGAGGGAGTGAGGAGGGAGGGATGTTGGGAGTCATCATTTCCAAAACTTATATCTGCATGACAATTTCCATATGTGGGCATAATTATTCTGTTCTAATTTTCAGCCACTGTAATATGAGGGCACAATTCTCTCTCTCTCTCTCTCTCTCTCTCTCTCTCTCTCTCTCTCTCTCTCTCTCTCAGCGTTTTGCCTCTATCTAAATGTATGAAAAAATCACAGAATGGTGTAAGTGGTGGACGGTGTAGAATAAGAGAGAGAGAGAGAGAGAGAGAAAGAGAGAGAGAGAGAGAGAGAGAGAGAGAAGGGTGTCGTGTTTGTGTAGGCAGCTGGTGTGTCAGTGTGTAGGGGTGTAGTGGAGTATGACTATAAATATTAATGAGAGAGAGAGAGAGAGAGAGAGAGAGAGAGAGAGAGAGAGAGAGGAACTTAACCAGTATGTGTTAGATTAACGCTTTGTCTTTTTATCATTTTATGTGTGTGTGTGTGTGTGTGTGTGAAAGATGTGGAATAAGAGACGAAGTTACGAGGCCAAGGAAGTAAAAGTGATGCGTACAGGGTGAGTGTACTGAGGAGCTAATGGAAGTGTAGTCAGGACTTTAGGTGTAGTGAGAGTAGTGTGGGTGTAGAGAGAGCAGTGTGGGTGTAGAGACAGTAGTGTGGGTGTAATGAGTAGTGTGAGTGTGGTGAGAGTAGTGTGGGTGTAGTGAGAGTACTGTGGGTGTAGTGAGAGAAGTGTGGGTGTGGTGAGAGTAGTGTGGGTGTAGTAAGAGTAGTGTGGGTGTAGAGAGAGTAGTGTGGGTGTATTGAGAGTAGTGTGGGTAATAAGAGTAATGTGGGTGTAGTGAGAGTAGTGTGGGTGTAGTGAGAAAGGGATGTGTGTAGTGAGAAAGAGGTGAGTGTGGTGAGAAAGGGGTGTGTGTAGTGAGAGAGAGGGGGGTTGGGTGTAGCAGGGGGTGTTGGCAAAGTGCGGCGTGGGTGCTATGATAACGGTATAATTGCCAGACGTGGAAACAAGGAACGCAGTCGTGTGCAACAGAGCGTGCTGGTGGGGTAGAGCTGTGTGTGTGTGTGTGTGTGTGTGTGTGTGTGTGTGTGTGTGTGTGTGTGTGTGTGTGTGTGTGTGTGTGTGTGTGTGTGTGTGTGTGTGTGTGTGTGTGTGTGTGTGTGTGTGTGTGTGTGTGTGTGTGTGTGTGTGTGAGAGAGAGAGAGAGAGAGAGAGAGAGAGAGAGAGAGAGACGCGTGGTACGGCTGAAAGTGAGTGATAAGGACATGAAGGAGAGCAGAGGGGTGACTGTGTCTGATAATGAGAAAGAAATAGGTGAGGGAAGGATCAACGAGAGTTTATCAGAGGATGGAATGAGAGAGAGAGAGAGAGAGAGAGAGAGAGAGAGAGAGAGAGAGAGAGAGAGAGAGAGAGAGATATGCAGTGAGAAGGGAATGTACAGCATATTGTGGAAAAGAGAAACAGATGGAAGGACTATGCAGAGTGCGGCATGAACGAGCTGTGTGGTAGGAATGAGAAATGTGCCAGGGAAAAGCAGGTTGGTAATGTATGGTATAAACGAAAAAAACAGTGTGGCAGAATGATTAAAACGTAGCGAAGAACATTAAAGTGTAGCAATGAGGAGGAGAGGAATTAGCAGTGAGGCTGGGGAAGCGTAGAATGTGGCAGTAACAATGAAAGTGTGTGTGGCAGAGGGATGCAAAGTGTTTTAGTGTTTAAATGGCTCCAGCAGCAGGCCCGTGAATTATATATATATACGTAGCTTGGAAGGAAGCAGAGAATCATGCAAGGGAGACGCACAGGTTTAGGTATTTTGCAGAATTAAACCAAAGATGTACAGAACAGGGGTGAGAGAAGAGTAGCAAAGGGGACTATGATGAAGACAAGGCTTAGTGAAGTGCCGAGTTATGGTGCAGAAAGGTGTAGCTAGAGTGATGTCGGGGTGTTGCGAGGGCTCAGCGCGGGTGTAGTTAGACTGCAGAATCAACTAAAAGCGTAGAGAGTGTAGGAATGGCGTAACTACATGTCAAAATAACACGAAGTCACTATACACTTGATCCAGGGAACATTACGGATCCATCCACAGTACAGGAACAAATTCAGACGTAGCGTGAGTATAGGAATGGTTATCTGGGTGTACGAATAACGTCCACTGCAATGAGTAATGAACGTGCAACCACAGTGACCGACAGAAGCATATGTAGGAATAATGAGAGAAAAGGTATGATAAAAGGGATATAAGATTAACACCACGCCAGTATACAGTGAACCGTTAACTAGGATACGTAAAGAAGAGAACTCGCCGCCCCCAGCAAAAAATAAACATTAATTAATAACAACAAAACTCTACGGTCACACCTTGCCAAAGTTAACTATCATCGTCTCTGGATAATAAATATATAATAATAGAAGTCTACGCTCACACCTTGCCAGAGTTTAATATCATCGTCTGGATAATGGTTCGGCTGGGGGTCAACACACACCCTCAGAGGACATCAATCTGAGCCAAACTCGGCATGTCAGGTACTGGACTCCCAGTGACTGCGTGTATCCTAAAAAAAAAAAACTAATACATAATTATATACATACAAACTCAACGTCAATAGTTCAGTAGATACAGGTGTACTGAGACTAACAAGGCCTCTAAACACAGCCGTCGATCATAAACTCACTGCAATTTTACGCCTAGTTAACGCGAACAGAGTATTGGTATATGACGAGAACGATGTTAGATATGTAGTGCAGATGCATCCAGACTATATAAAACTACAGGCAGGTACAGAATGGGGTGTTGCCGTGGTGTACTGAGGCCTCTGCACGTAGCCTGTCACATCTCTCATAAACTCGTTGCGTTGGAATTCCTCCCATGATTGGATTTGCATGAGTTGTGAGAGTGCTGGCGGCGGCGGCGGTGGGGGCTCTGGTGGGTCGGTTGTGGTTGTGGTGGATGTGGTTGTGAGCTTGGTTGTAATTGAGATGGTAGTGGCAGTTGTAAGCATGGCAGCAAGTGGTGGAGGCTTCGATGGGTAGGGTGTTGTGGTTGTGACGGTGGTGGTTGTGAGTCAAGTTGTAGAGGGGATGGGAGTGGTAGCTGGGGATGAGATGGTACTGATAGTTGTAGATATGGTGGTGGTGGTGGTGGTTGAGTCTGGTTGTAGATCTAACAGCACAGTTTGGATGTGGTTAAATAATGGACGATAGTATATTTGCGGTTGTGGCACAGACTATTATGGATCGCTCTCTCTCTCTCTCTCTCTCTCTCTCTCTCTCTCTCTCTCTCTCTCTCACGGTTCTTGTGGTCACGTTAGTTATGATCAGTCGCGATTGGAGGATAGTAGGTGTAATGATGGATGGTAGTAACAGTTCTAAATACTTCTCTAACAGTGCAAGGTTTGGAATACAGACGCGACTAAGGAAGGTTGTGTGGTTACGAGTTAAGGATGATTATGCTTCTGTAGCGATAGTAGTAGTAGTAGTAGTAGTAGTAGTAGCAGTAGTAGTAGTAGTGGTAGTAGCAGTGGTAGTAGTAGTAGTAGTAGTAGTTAGTAGTAGTAGTAGTAGTAGCAGTAGTAGTAGTAGTAGTAATGATGGTAATAACGAAGGAAAAGAGATAACTATGCAAGGAAAAGACAGGAAAGCCGGAAAAAGTGAAAGACGGAAGTGACCAGACTATATGGAAAGCAAAAAGGAGTTCATAAGAAAGAAGAGAAGAGGAGGGGGAGTAAAAAAGACGTTCGAAGGAAGGGAGGAAAGAGGAGGAAACTATAAGATGGTCTGCAGTGAACTGAAAGGAAAATTTATAAAGAGGGTAAGACAAAAAGACGGGAGGGATATGAAAAAAATATGGAAGGGCGTTTTCTGGAGGGGAATGGGACGGGAATGAAAGAATGGGAGGTGTAAATCAGGGAAGTGACAAGGGGGTGGATAGAAAGTGTGTGTGTGTGTGTGTGTGTGTGTGTGTGTGTGTGTGTGTGTGTGTGTGTGTGTGTGTGTGTGTGTGTGTGTGTGTGTGTGTGTGTGTGTGTGTGTGTGTGTGTGTGTGTGTGTGTGTGTGAGAGAGGGAAAGGAGAGGAGGGAGGAGGTGGATAAAGGAGGAGGAAGGGTGGGTGAGGGAGTGAGGCGACTGGGAAGGGAAGGTGAGTAACAGGAGAGGCGAAGGACCGAAGGGAGAGAAGGTGAGTGAGGAAGGGAAGGGAGAGAGGGTGGGAGAGGGAGAGGAGAGGCAAAGGGAAAGAGGGGGGGAGAGGAAATGAGGGGAAGAGGAGGGGAGAGGAGAGGCAATGGAGAGATGGGAGACAGGGTGAGTGAGTGAGGGAAGGAAGTGAGGATGGGAGAGGGATAGGAGAAGCCAGGAAGAGAAGGAAGAGAGGATGAATGAGGAAGAGGAGAGAGGAGAGAGAAGGGAAGGAGGGTGGGTGTGGGGGAGGACAGACTAGGGGGTGGGGGAGGGGGAGGGGTGGCAAAAAAAAGTCACAAGAGAAAATAAAAAGTAAAAGAGGGTGACAGGGAGAAAAGAGAAGCATAAAAAGAGGGAGGTGGTACAGGAAGAGAAAATGGGATGCGGGGAGAAAGAGAGTGTGATGGAAAATAAAGAGAGAATTGGCGCTGACGTGTGGGAAAAATATAAAGGGGAAAAGAGGACTGAAAGAGGGAAGGAAAAGACTGAAAGGAGGAAAATGGTGGAGAGAGAGAGAGAAAGAGAGAGAGAGAGAATGATGTAACGGTGAAACATTGTTGGAGTTGACATGCACGGCTGACAAATCCTGTGTCACTCGGGGCTCATGTCAACACGCATCACCTCCTCTCTCTCTCTCTCTCTCTCTCTCTCTCTCTCTCAGCACATCCTCCTGTCATCCTCCATGTCCAACACAGCACACAATCTTCATGCCTCAGCTTTTCTCTTTTCCTATCTGCTTTTCCATGCCCTTTTTCTCCTTTCTCCCTCCTCACGCCCTCCTCATAACCTCTCATTTCTCTCCCCCTTCCACCCTTCTCCCCACTCCACCCTTCTCACCTCCAAATAATTCTTTTTTTTTTTCCTCTCCCCGACTCCACCTAATTTCTGTGTATATATTTTTGTCTCAGGTAATACGCTCTTCTCATCGTCATGCATGTAATTCCTTCCTGTATGCATTTCTCTCTCTCTCTCTCTCTCTCTCTCTCTCTTTCTCTCTTTCTCTCTCTCTCCCACTTTTTACCCCATTTTTTCATACCCTCGTTAACTCTCACCCACTCACCCATCCTCTCCTCCTTTCACCCTCTCTTGCCCCCTCTCCTTCTCCCTCCCACCCACCTCTCCACCCACTCATCCTCCCTCTCACTAGCCCTCTCATCATCTAACCCATTATTACACACAATTTTACACACCAATTCTCTCACTCATGTACCCTATTTTTCTCTCCTCCACTCACCCTCTCTTTCTCCCTCTCTACCACCTCTCCACCCACTCAGCCTCCCTCTCACTTGCCCTCTCCTTCCTCTCGCTCCCCGTTGTTTTTTTTTTTTATCATTATTTCTTCATTTGCATTTGGCTTTGATCTCAGGCAGGCTTGGAAAATTCCATACACGTACACGCACTTACACACGACACACACGTACAGACACTTAGTTAGCGTACACACATACAAACACACACACACACACACACACACACACACACACACACACACACACACACACACACCGGATGAAGGAAGAAAAGGTGAAGAGGGAGGGAGGGAGGGAGGGAGGGAGGGAGGGAGGGAGAGAGAGAGAGAGAGAGAGAGAGAGAGAGAGAGAGAGGGAGGGAGTAGGGGGAGGGAGGGAGAGAGAGAGAGAGAGAGAGAGAGAGAGGGAGGGAGGGAGGGAGGGAGGGAGGGAGGGAGGGAGAGAGATGAGGCGTAAAAACAGTAAGGTGTGGCGGTAATGAAGAGAGCAAGAGGAAGGAACGAAGAAAATGAAGCAATGAAGGATGGGAGGAAAATGAAAGAGGGGACTAAATGAGAGAGAGAGAGAGAGAGAGAGAGAGAGAGAGAGAGAGAGAGAGAGAGAGAGAGAGAGAGAGAGAGAGAGGACACGAAATAACAAAGACACGGAGGAAAAGAGAAAGACAAAAGGAGAAGGAAAAACAGGAGCAATGAGATTAAAGACAGTCAGCTAGGACAAAGATAATTACCTTAGACAGAGAACGCTGAGAAACAATTACAGAAGGGAAAAGAGAGAACTGGAAATAGAGAAAAAGAGAGAGAGAGAGTAAAGAGTGGGGGTGTGGGTAAAGAAAATGAGTGTAGAGATAAGAGGTAAATAAGAGGATTAAGAGAGCAGGAGGAGGCAGATGAGAGGTAGATTAAAGCTGCGAGAGAGAGAGAGAGAGAGAGAGAGAGAGAGAGAGAGAGAGAGAGAGAGAGAGAGAAGGCGTTGAGGGGTGAAACGGAGGGCAGTGTAATAAGGTATGGATGGGGAGGGGTGAGGTATGGATGGGGAAGGGTGACGTATGGCAATGGATGGGTGATATGGGAGGGGGAGGGGGAGAGTATGGTAGAGGGACGAGTAAGATATGGGAGGAGGAGGGGGAAGGTATGGATAGGGGAGGGCAGGGGAGGGCTGATGTATGGGAGGAGTGAGGTATGGAAGGGGGAGTGGGGAGGTATGGGAGGGGAGGAGGGAGATATGGAAGGAGGAGAGGTGAGGTTTGGGAGGGGGAGAGGGGAGGTATGGGAGGGGGAGAGGGGAGGTATGGGAGGGGAGGAGGGAGATATGGGAGGGGGGGGCGTGAGGTGATGAGAGGGCAGGACGGGTTTGAGGTAACTATGGTAACGGCTCTCTCTCTCTCTCTCTCTCTCTCTCTCTCTCTCTCTCTCTCTCGTCACTAACACAAACACCATCACCAACATTATCATCAACATCATATCCACCATCATTCTCATCCTCCTTACCACCACCACCATCATCATCATCATCATCATCATCAACAAATACTGCATCATTGCTACCCCATTTCGATTTGTATCAAGAGTCAAAAATACACTGAATTTGGAGAACATTAATGAAGACGGTTTCTATCTTCAATGAGAGGGGTTTCATTGGAGCTTAAGGAAATCGTCTGTGTACCAGGAATATATAGAAAAAAAATCCATCAACGTAGTGAGAAGGTTAATCCCATGAATACCTTCTTGTTATGTTTTTTGCTTTTTCTGTCACACTCCTGCCACCCATATATCTATCTATCTATCCATTTATCTATCTATCTATCTATCTATCTCCCAGCCCTATCCCACCCAGATTGGTAAGAATTCAGGAAACAGCTCCAGCCAATCAGCATCGGCTCTGACACTTTTTACTCCATTCTGATTGGCTCATCCTTCCCCCAGCCCTCCCCCTCCTATCTATCTATCTATCTATCTACCTAGCTATCTATCTATCTATCCATATATTTATTTCTACCTTCCTATCTATCCATCTACCTATCTTTCTATTTGTCTAGCTATTTATCCATCTATCCATTCCTCTATCTATCTACCTTTATTGAATCACCTATCCTTCCAATACTTTTTACTCCACGCTACTGCTCCCCCCCCCTCACCCACGCCCCTCCTCTAGCATATATCCATGCATCTATCTATCTATTTACCAACTTCCTAAACTCCTCTCCCACCAATTTATCTATCTAGCTCTATCTATCTATGTATCTACCAGCCTCCCAAACTCCACCCCCCTTACAGCACTGATTGGTTCATGCTCACCCCCCCTCCCCCGTCCCCACCCTGTCCACCCCATTCCCACCGCCCCCACCCCGCCCCCCGATCCCCCCACCCCGTCCCTCTATAATAACCAAACAGAGCCTCGCCTGTAAACAGCGCCCCGATCCAACGGTAATCAACAGACTCCTCTATGCTGAGCGTTTAATACCTTCCCTCATGCTTTGGGGGGGGGGGGTGCTGTGCAATTTGGTGCTGTGCAGTGGTAGTATTTGCGTATTATTATTACTGATCTCCACCTGTTACCATAGGGTGGAGATCTTCGTTTCCGTCATTATTATTATTATTATTATTATTATTATGATTATTATTATTCTGTCACTTTTCGTCTCTGTTTTCCTCATACTTACTTAGGACGTACAGCACCATGACCCTATTACACTGACCCAGTTTCAGTGACCTTGACCTATTTTTCAAGGTCACTGGTCCAAAAAAAATCCAAAAACATAAACTTTCAACCTCAACTGGCTCCAAAGCAATTAGAGATACATGAACATGGGCGGAAATCCCGTGATAAACATATGTGCCAAACATCTGTATGGAAAAAATTTAAGGTTTTTTTGCACATGTCATAACGATTTTTGGGACACCATACTTTTCAATTCCTCTTCCATATAGGAAAAAAAAAAAAAACGTACATGGAGCACTTCTTGGCCATGAGAGTTTTGTCTCGTCGTGGACCAGGTCTGTATATTTTTGGTCTGACTAAAGATTTTTGCGTTAGTACAAAACAGGTAAGTTGTACCTGTCAGCAATATTCTCACAGGTGGAAAGCAGTAAAAGTCTCTGACAATTACAGTCTTCTAGCTATTATACTTATGATTATCACTGTTTTTATTATTATTATTATTATTATTATTATTATTATTATTATTACTACTACTACTACTATTACTCGTGTATTATTATTACTGGTCGCGGGTTAATGAGCAGGGATGTCATTACAGAGGGATTGAGAACAGAGACTGCAATTTTAACCTTCACGCTGATCACGATAAATGGGAACCGAGTTTAACCCCTTCAGTCCCAGGGCGTATTTGGTATTCATAATGCATACAGACGAATATTTATTTACAGGTGGATAAAATGTTTCGAAATGATGGGGTTAGGGATATTGCATTTATCATCGGTACTAGCAGAGGTCCTTGCTAGGTTGAATGAAATCATAAAGTGAGGGCAAAAATTAGAGACAGACACAGATAGATAAACAAACAGATAGAGACAATACATACATACATACAGATGCGTCACTGGTTCAAAGAGTTAAATTGTGAAAAATTAACAAGATGATGATTATCTGTTTGCAGGTACATTTACTGTATGTACTGAGAAATTCCCTAACACCTCTTCCTTAGCGATTTAGTCTGCTCATTACACCTCAGTATCCTCTGGTAGGTGACTGACGCAAACCATGACGAATATTAAACCGATATAATAACATACAAGAGAATATTACGACGTAAAAAATAAATCGATAAGGAAATGACACTACGAAGCCCCCTAAATTGGCACGCATTCTCGTCTATTAAGGAACCTCCCTAACACCTTTTCCTAAGCGATTTATTTTGCTTACTACACCTTACCTTCCTACCCTGTGTTACACCAATCCTTCTAACAGAGACATACTCTGCATAAATAACGAACCAAAGGATATTAACCACAGATATCCAAAAATAAATCGCTAAGGAAGAGGTGTTACGGAGCCTCCTCACCCGACATGAATACGGCCAGCCATCAACCCTCCCCCTTCATCATCATCATCATCATCATTATCATCGCTATTTTCATCATCATCATCATTATCATCGCTATTTTCATCATCATCATCATCATCATCATCAACACGTGACTGATTTCAGAAGTATAATCAAAGAGGCATCAATTTTCGGGACCTAGGCCTAACATTGATGACAAATCCTATATTGTGATCTGAGCCAAATTCTGATCATCTGAGCCAAACTAGGATCGACCGGACAGCCCTCCTTCCGAGCTGATCAGGGAAATAACCAAGTCTCCCACCTCCTTAAGACTGCTATTAAGATGAGGCAGTAAATTAAGCATATCATCTCGAACACGTTCTTATTGTTATTATTATTATTATCAGTAATTGGTGGTGGTGGTGGTGGTGGTGGTGGTAGTAGTAGTAGTAGTAGTAGTAGTAGTAGTAGTAGTAGTAGTAGTAGTATCGCTGTTACTGTTACTATTATTATTATTTTTATTATTATTATTATTATTATTATTATTATTACCATCATCATCATCATCATCATCATCATCATCATCATCAATATTATTCCTGCTGCTACCAGACGATATTTTTTTTTTCACTTTGCAACACGAACCCAGTACTGGAGGGATTAATAAAGCCTATCGTACATCTAAACCCCTCCTCCAGCTCAACCACTCCCCCGAAGCCAAGAAAAATCGTCAGACCGTTCAAGAACAAGTAATAACAACAACAATAATAATAATAATAATAATAATAATAATAATAACAATAATAATCACAGAACCATCGCACTGCAGGGCTTAAAATTGGCCGTACCAATTTTGAGATCACGTGTCCTTGAACTCACCCTATTTCGAAGGTAAATAAAATTGGGAATATATATATACGATTGAACCTACCCTATTTCGAGAACTGGGCTATTTATAAGAACGCCCAAAACCCTCCAAACACCGCCCAATTAGCCTGAAACCTCATCCCTGGCCCAAAAAAAAAAAAAAAAAAAAATTATTACATGGACTCTCAATTAAACATGACGTCAATATATTTCGAGGTCTGGGCTAATTAACCACAGAGAAATTAACCCAAGCTGTGTGGAGAAGAGAGATTTATTTCCGAGATGACCTGAGGAGAGATTTATTTCCAAGATGACCTGAGAAGAGAGATTTATTTCCAAGATGACCTGAGAGGAGAGATTTATTCCCGAGATGAACTGAGAAGAGAGATTTATTTTCGAGATGACCTGAGAAGAGATTTATTCCACAGTTGACCTGGGAACTAATTGGCGGCAATGGAAAGGATATGTAGCCACAGCACTACCGGTATCTTTTACAGCCACTTATCTACGTGAAATATGATGCACGAGGACAGAAATCTGAGCCACGTTCAAGTAAACACACACACACACACACACACACACACATACACACACACACACACACACACACACACATACACACAGACAGCCAACACCATGAAATGTCTTGCTGTCACTCATTCACCTGAATTACGTTGCAAAAGGACGAAAATCTGGGCCAAGTTAAAACAAAAACAGTATATCCAGTCGCATCCTACCTTCCTTCCTACCGACCTACCTACCTACCTACCTATCTACCTACCTTCCTACCTACCTCGCCAGCTCCACCGCCACTCCACCGCCACTCCTGATAATCAAGGCGCGAGCAACACGCCCGATTTAACACGCAAGCCTAGCGAGTATAAACGCCATTACCTATTCACTGCCCTGTTAAATCTATTGCCGAGAGGGGGTCATTGGGAACTTACGCGGCCCGGATTTACGAACAGACTTACGAACAGTTTCCTATCGTAAGTTAAATCATCTCCTGGTGACGAGAAACGTATTTATAAACCTCCTGAAGTTGAAGTTTTTGGCTTGGTAAAAAAAAAAAAAAAATGCAGACACGAAAGTGATCAAATATTTTAACCTCACTTTCGATTGCAAGTGTGAGAGAGAGAGTAATTATCCCAGCGAGTGCACACCTTTATGTGGAAAATCAGATAAAGAAATGAGTTAATGATCGTAGAATGAGTCCAGGGGATGTAGAATGAGTCCAGGGGTTGTATAATGAGTCCAGGGGTTGTATAATGAGTCCAGGGGTTGTAGAATGAGTCCAGGGGTTGTAGAATGAGTCCAGGGAGTGTAGAATGAGTCCAGGGAGTGTAGAATGAGTCCAGGGGTTGTAGAATGAGCCCATGGAGTGTAGAATGAGTCCAGGGAGTGTAGAATGAGTCCAGGGAGTGTAGAATGAGTCCAGGGAGTGTAAAATGAGTCCAGGGAGTGTAAAATGTGTCCAGGGGTTGTAGAATGAGTCCAGGGGTTGTAGAATGAGCCCAGGGAGTGTAGAATGAGTCCGTAAGAATGAGTCCAGGGGCAGCAGAATGAGTCCAAGGATCACATTTATAAATCATTTACAGCATTTTTTTATTTATTAATTTTTTCTCATTAGTAAATCTATAGTCAGTTTGTTTTCAACTGACAAATCCCAACCCCTTTCATGGTCAAGTGTAGTCAGATTGAATGGGTCTATTTGACTAGTAACCAAGGAGGCTCATTCCTACGGTTCTGGAAACAAGTAAGGGAACGAGGAAGTAAAATTATAAGCATGAGATGGAATGGGATTTGTGAGAAACGTTGGAAGAGAAAATAATGGGAAAAATAAACAGAGTAAATATATAAACAATAAATAAACGGTAAATAAACTAAATAAATAAATAAACAATAACAAAACAAGGAAGCAACAGAGAGAGTAAGAGAAGTCAGAGTGAGTAAGGTTGCAGGAGGAAAATCCGGGAAGGGGGTCACCTGTAGATTCCTTAATTAATATAATGGATCTTCCACGTCCTCTCCTCTTCCTCCCCTACCTGCCTCTTCATTCCGTCGTCTTCCTCTATATTCTCTCTCTCTCTCTCTCTCTCTCTCTCTCTCTCCCTCTCTCTCTCTCTCTCTCTCTCTTTTGCATCGTACTTCTTTCCTCTTCTTTTCTTACCTGACTATTCATTCCGTCCTCTGTATTTTCTCTCTCTCTCTCTCCCTCTTTCTCCCTCGTCCTATCCTCTTCCTCCTTTGCCTCCCTCTTCATCTTCTCCCTCTATCTTTTCCCTCCCTCTCCCTCTTCCATCCTACTCCTCTCCTCTTCTCTCCCTGTCTCCTAATCCCTCTTCTTCTCAATCTTTCTTCTCTCCTGTCTTGCTACTATTCTCCTTCCCTAGTTCTTCAGCCAATACAACCCCTTTCTTTTATCATTATTTTTTTATTCTTCTCTCCTCTTTATCCATTTTCTTCATCTAAAAATCTTCTCAATCTTCTCTTCTCTCTTTTCCCCATCTCTCTTTTTCTGACATCCACCTCTCCTCTTTATTTCCTTTTTATTAGTCATCCTCTTCTCCCCCAGTCGTCATTTTTCCCACCAAACTCCATTTACCTTCGCGCTCTCTGTCATTCATTCGTTATTGAAATCTCCCTTTGTCTCTTTGTCCATTTTTATATCTTACTTGTTAATGCTCACTCATCGATGTAATTGTTTTTCTATGCGCCTCTCTCTCTCTCTCTCTCTCTCTCTCTCTCTCTCTCTCTCACTTTAAAGCTCCATGTCTCACTTTTCTCTCTTACTTTCACTTCTTCGATAATCCCTTCTACGTTTTAATCTTCTCTTTCGTCTACTTCAATTATTATCCTCTTCACCTTCAAATTTCTACGTCCAATATTAATTCTCTCCCTTAATAATAATAATAATAATAATAATTCTCTCTCTTTAGCTCTTAATTTTATCTCTTTTCCAATAGTCTACTTCATTTCCTGAACTTTTTTAACATTCGCATATCTCTACTAAAGGAAATCATTGAAATAAAAATAATTATAATAACAATGATAATGATAATGATGATGATGATGATAATAATAATAACAATAATAATAATAAATCCTCATCCGCCTAAATCCTCCTCCTCCTCCACCTCCTCTTCCTCTTCCTCCACCTCCTCCTCCTCCTCTTCCTCCTCCTCCTCCTCCTCCCCCTCCTCCCAAAGCACTGACTGACTGCTATTCACTGACTCCTGGGAATCTCACCGACCTCGTCCTTTGAGCATATAAAGGCACATCATCATCATCATCATCATCATCATCATCATCATCATTATCATCATCATGCACTTTTTTCCTACTCAATGATGGGGTGAAGTAGGGTCAAGAAAAACAATGAACGAGAAACACGAAAAAGAATTAACTATCAATGACATGCCAAGTGATATGGGCCACACACTCATTCACAGATCATTCAAGCCCCCGGAATCCTCGCACCACACCTCACAGGCCTAACCACTGGCACGTATATACTCTCTCTCTCTCTCTCTCTCTCTCTCAAACTACCCTCGCTCCTCCCAATTAAGCCGTCCTCCTCCTCTTCTCTCCAATATACTTCCTTCCCTCAATACTGCTCTCTCTCTCTCTCTCTACTTCACATCATCATCATCATCATCACCATCATCATCATCATCATCATCATATCATCATCATCATCATCATCATCATCACCATCATCATCATCACCATCACCATCATCATCATCATCATCATCATCATCTCCCTACCCTCTACCTTTCCTCCCTACTTCGTCCCTCCCTAAAAGTCTGACACAAGCCTCCTTATTTTTTCGTTTTGGAGTTGTGAGAGAGAAAGAGAGAATTAAAAAAAAAAAAAATCCATCTCTGCCAGGACTCGCCTCCCCCATTTTCTTTTTTCTCTCTTTTTCTTTCATTTTTCTTTTCTTTTTTTTTCTCCTTTGTCTTGAATAAGAGTTTTATAGATATGAAGACAATGAAAACACGAACATGTATTTAAAGTCTTCTAGATGTGACCTCGGTTCGTATTCTCTTCGGCTGAGGAAGCTCCCTAACACCTTTTCCTGAGCGATTTATTCTGTTTATTACACCTTACTGCCCTCTTCTGCTTTACCTAAATCCTCCCAATATCGCCATACTCCGCACAAATAACGTACAAAGGGATACCATGCATATCCAAAAATAAATCGCTAAGGAAGAGGTGTTACGGAGCTTCCTTAACCGACAAATTTCGTTAAAAGGGAAATTAAAGATGGCGTCCAGCTAATGCATTACCAACTTACACGTAAAATTATATAGTTCCAAAAAAAAAGGTCGTATCAGGTGAGAGAGAGAGGGTAGCGCATTTGTTCTAACCCTAACGCCTTTTAGCTCAGTTGATGACCAGGTATAATTAGACTGGAAGGCCAATTTCACTAGCAACCAAGGAGATTTTCACGCAACTATGGCCCGTATTCTCCTCGGGTATGGATGATCCCTAATACCTCTTCCTTAGCAATTTATTTTCGTACATCGCTGGTTAATATCCTTCTGTACGTTCTTTATGCAAAGTATGGCAGTGTTAGAAGGATTGATAGAATAGGAAAGTAAGGTGTCTTCAGGAAAATAAATCGCTTAGGAAAAGGTGTTTGGGAGTTTCCTTAACCCATGTAGGAGTGGCCCAGTTCCCTCAGGTGAAAGCAAACTGACTACAACCTCATAACCCACCCACCTCTCCCTCCGGTAAAAATGAACAGAAGAATCGGAGCAAAAAGCCTCATCCGATATCACTGCACTGATCGCACATTTCATTCCCGCTTCAAACCAGAAATATATTTTTAATCCAGGGGGAAATGCTAGCAGTCAGCGGGTTGAAATAATCTCGTTGGCGCCTTTCATTACTAAAAGAACACGTAAATATTCCATTCAGAGTAATAGTGGACGATAAATCCGAGCGGTAAAAGAGGATACGATGCAAAAGGCGGAAGAGAAATTTCATCTTACAGCAGCGCAATAATAATAATAATAATAATAATAATAATAATAATAATAATAATAATCTTTCTCTTCCTCCTGAAACTACTTCCTAAAATATATCGAAAATTTTTATCCACGGAAAAGCGGGGTGTATTTTAGATGCCGACATACTGATGAGAGGTGGAGCGGAAATGCTGTGAAAAGAACTGTGCATAGTGCTTTAAAATGTGTGTGTGTGTGTGTGTGTGTGTGTGTGTGTGTGTGTGTGTGTGTGTGTGTGTGTGTGTGTGTGTGTGTGTAGATAAAAACCCGTCATGGCATCCTGTAATTTCCACAGTCTACCTGTCGAGTCCAGAAGCAACACGGGGTTAATGACCTGACAGAGAGAGAGAGAGAGAGAGAGAGAGAGAGAAAGAGAGAGAGAGAGAGAGAGCAAGAACCCTGAGTGAAGTAGTAAGCAAAAAATAAAACAAACAGAAAGGCAAAGCAAGAAAAAAAAAAAAAACACTAGTGGACAAAAGGAAGACAGACAAAAAAACAAGAACAAAAATTGTCTTCTCTTTGACTTCGACTGAGAAGAATTATACAACAAAGAAAATTAGGAAGAAAAAGAGAGAGTGGGCGGCAAGAAAAGTGGGAAGGAAATTGAATCGAGAGAGAGGAGAGGAGAGGAGAGAAGGGGAGGGGAGAGGAGAGGAGAGGAGAGATCAAGAAGTGGAGGAGGGCAGCAATCGTCACCAGGATTGGATTAGGGGCGCCCCAATCAGCGAGTGAGTGTGTTTGTATTGGAGGATGCCACTGGTCCCTCACACACACACACACACACACACACACACACACACACACACACACACACACACTTGCACTCTCACCCCACGGGACTCTTGGACCCTCGGAAGCAACACTCTTAGGCGGAGGACTCTTGGAAGCAACACTCTTAGGCGGAGGACTCTTGGAAGCAGTACTCTTAGGCGGGGGACTCTTGGAAGCAGTATTCTTACAACACTCTTAGGCGGGGGACTCTTGGAAGCAGTACTCTTAGGCGGGGGACTCTTGGAAGCAGTACTCTTAGGTGGGGGACTCTCGAAAGCAGCACTCTTAGGCAGTGGACTCTTGGAAGCAGTACTCTTAGGCGGGGGACTCTTGGAAGCAGTACTCTTGGGCAGGGGACTCTTGGAAGCAGTACTCTTGGGCAGGGGACTCTTGGAAGCAGTACTCTTAGGCGGGGGACTCTCGAAAGCAGCACTCTTAGGCGGGGGACTCTTGGAAGCAGCACTCTTAGGCGGGGGACTCTTGGAAGCAGCACTCTTAGGCGGGGGACTCTTGGAAGCAGCACTCTTAGGTGGGGGACTCTTGGAAGCAGTACCCTAAACCACAATACGCCTACCTTTAAACTCTAAACCAGAATTGTAAAAACCTCAGTTGAACCCCTCCATTGCGAAAATTCTCTCCTACATTGAATAAAATACGTCTGGAGATAGTACGAAGAAAATAAGAAATACGTCCGCGGGGTGAAGAGGTTAAATACGGGGAGATCGACATCAAGAGTCTTTGGCCAGTATTCTCCCCAGGTAAGGAAGTTCCCTAACACCTCTTCCTGAGCGATTTATTTTCGGAGATGGCTGGTTAAATATACTTTTGTACGTAACTTATGCAGAGTCTGGTGAGGTCTAAGGGATTTATACAAGAGAACAGGAGAGTCGGGTGTAGTAATCAAAATAAATCGATTACGAAAGGGTGTTAGCAACGAATTACGAGGCTGCATGTAATGGCAGTACTGAACGATGGATTTTTCGGTTAAGGACGCTCCCTAACACCTTTTCCTAAGCGACTCATTTGGCTTACTACACCTTACTATCCTCCGTGTGACATGAAGCACTGCACTATCGACAACCTCTGCACAGACAACGTACAAAAGGGAATTAACCAGCCACACTCAAAAATAAATCGCTACGGAAGAGGCGCTAGGGAGCCTCCAAAAGCTACGAGAATGCCGGCCTTAGACTCATATCAAACTAGAGGAAACAGAAAATGGGAATACGGTAATTATAAAACTTAATACTGACAATTTCACGCAAACTACAACACACAACTATATCTCTTATTTCCTGTTCCACACACTGAGCCTTCCTGACCAAAGTTCGTCTCATTTTAACACACCACCTCATTGGCAAGAGAAAAAGAAAAACGAAAAGAAAGAAAAAGAAAGAAAAAAAGAAAATGCAAAGAAAATGAAAGAATGGAATACAAAAAGTCAGCACATTTTCCATTCACCAGTACTCAAAGCCAATCTCCTCCCTATAAACTTATCTATGACTGTCAAAGCGAACAATAGTACTAAACACCAAAGGAATTCCCGTCTGTGATTTATTAACCCCGTTCTGGTGCTGCCGGAAATCGAACCTGGGTCCCTGTAGTTCCTGGACATATTCATAGCACTGTCGATACTATGAAAAAAAAAAAGTTATTGTTGCAGGGATTTAGACAGAAAATGAAGATGAACACTGTCTCCTTAATCCTCAGGTGAATATTGTCCCTTTAATCTTCAGGTGAATATTGTCCCTTTAATCTTCAGGTGAATATCGTCCCGTTAATCTTTAGGTAAATATTGTCCCTTTAACCTTCAGGTGAATAATGTCCCTTTAATCTCTAGGTGAATACTGTCCCTTTAATCTTCAGGTGAATATTGTCCCATTAATCTTCAGCTGAATATTGTCCCTTTAATCTTTAGGTGAATATAGTCCCTTTAATCTTTAGGTGAACATCCTTTTAATCTTTAGGTGAATACTGTCCCTTTAATCTTTAGGTGAACACTGTCCCTTTAATATTTAGGTAAATGTATAGCTTACGCAGGTAGATCTATCAGTGTAAACTTTCGTACGTTCGTTGGATTACTTTACACTCGTGGTTACAGAATCATTATTATTATTTATGCATTATTAGAGGAATGAGATAAATTATACATACTGATATAGACAGACACAGATAACAGATGAACAAACAGGCAGACAGGCAGACAGATGGAGAGAGAGAGAGAGAGAGAGAGAGAGAGACAGACAGACAGACAGATAGACAGACAGACAGACAGACACAGACAGACAGATAAACAAATAGACAGACAGACAGGCAGACGGGCAGACAGAGATAGAGACAGACAGACAGAAATCACTAATGTTTTTATGTAACAATTATCAGTAACGTCTAAATTACACTCACAATACATAAAACATTCATTAAAACTAGAAAAAAAAAAAAAAAAAGAGGTGCAATTTCCTTTTCTTCGCCATGGGACTCATACCCCCTGCAACTGTCGGCACCATTTAAACAATTTCGTGTCGCCAGCCGAATCTGTGAGCGGCGTGACAGCAGTGTTAAATATTTGCATGCTAATCTTCTCGCCCGCCGGAACTCGCTCAACCTTTACGCCATTGCCCTGCGCTACACGAATCCCCCTTTACTGTGATGGAAAATATTTAATGGCTGATAATATGTATTTTGCCGGACCCTCCACCTGGCTGAGAAACGCCTTTGTCACTGAATTACTGAGTTACTGACTTACTAAGGGACTGATTTTAAAGAAGCCCTATGGAGCCCCTTACAGCCTCCAAGACAGTTAGCCTACAAAGGACTTCCTAGGATTCCCCTCAAGGTCCTAGAGACTCCATCGTTTTGGGTCTTATGGGAGGTCTTTTAGGCCCTTTTTATGGCCCGTTTCTTTAAGGGGGGGGGGTCAAGAGCCCCACGAAACGCGAGTAAACTTTCCCTCACTTTTATCAGTTTTTATTTAACTTGTGTATGCTGTCTTTCTTGCTAGGCTAGGTTTGTGTTTGTCCTGTCCCCGTAGGTCCGGCACCAAAGAGCAAGGCTGGTATGGTTTCTCTTTCATTTTTGCCATCTATACATTTCATTCAGCTTTGGAGAAACTTCAACCTGGAGCGGAAATACACAGTTTTCATTTATTCCTTCACTACACGAGGCCTCCTTAAAATGAATGAACTGTCTGGGGGAGGCGAGAGTATATCAACGGAACGCAGAACACATCATCAGCGCGAAGTGGTCGGTGAGAGAGAGAGAGAGAGAGAGAGAGAGAGAGAGAGGGGTGGAATTTGATATCTCTAAATTACACTCCCTGGTATGAGTGTAATCAGCTGTGTATTGGGCCAGTGAAGTGAGCCCAGTCAACCTTTATACACTCCCTGCTTCATTACACAATTTCACGCCAGCTAACCTATCTTTACACCCAGCACATGACTACAGGCTATTTATTCTCGTCTGACAGAACTAGGCTACTCTCTCTCTCTCTCTCTCTCTCTCTCTCTCTTGCATCCTTACGTGTGTGGACGAGAGGAACGAGAGAGAGAGAGAGAGAGAGAGAGAGAGAGAGAGAGAGAGAGAGAGAGAGAGAGAGAGAGAGATTTGAATTCTTTACTTTCTCTAATGTCTCGGCCTACACAGAACCCATCATTGAAGATTCTGTATAGCTGAAAACGTTACAGAAAATAAAGAAACGGTAAAGAAAATAAAAAGTTAGAGAAAATAAAGAAACGTTTGAGAAAATAGAGAGCAGTTAAAGAAAATAAAGAAACGTTAGAGAAAATAAAGAAACGTTAGAGAAAACAACGAAACGTAAGAGGAAATAAAGAAACGTCAGAGAAAGTAAAGAAACGTTAGAGAAAATAAAGACATGTCAGAGAAAATAAAGTCAGAGAAAATAAAGAAAAAGTTAGAGATGATAAAGAAACGTTAGAGAAAATAAAGAAACATAACAGAAAATAAAGAAACATAACAGAAAATAAAGAAACATAACAGAAAATAAAGAAACATAACAGAAAATAAAGAAACATAACAGAAAATAAAGACACGATAGAGAAAATAAAGAAAAGTTAGAGGAAATAAAGCAATCAAGCCCTGCCCTGCCTCTCCCTCCCAACATTTCCACTTGTCGCAATTAACCATTTACAAAAACCGGTCATCATGTGTAAATATATAAAAAACAATAGGCGAATAAGTGAGAGAGAGAGAGAGAGAGAGAGAGAGAGAGAGAGAGAGAGAGAATGAATGAATGGGGAAACAAAAGAAAATGGAACACAATGGTTTGGTAAAAAAAAAAACAAAAAAAAAAAGCGATTTAAAAGACTGGCACTGAAACGTAAACAAAGGATGAAAATGAGTTAAAGAGTTCCATCATTCCTGCTTTCTCTCTCTCTCTCTCTCTCTCTCTCTCTCTCTCTCTCTCGTGCATCTATATTTCTCCACAATTTTGCTACGGAATTACAAGCCTTTCTCAGCATCCCTCCACATCCCTTCGCCTCTCCCCTTAAAAATTTCACTCATTTGTCTTCTTCCTTTTTTTTCATCACTTCTCCTCTTCCTTCCATCCCCCCATTGCAAAGTCCCTACATATTCCGGTGATTTCCTAAAGTTTTTCACCATTAACAATTTCTTTTCTCCTTTCGTCATAACTTCTGTCTGCATAAAAAAATATATATATATATATATATATATATATGAATTTAAATCTCTCTCTCTCTCTCTCTCTCTCTCTCTCTCTCTCTCTCTCTCTCTCTCATCTTATTCCCTCCCCTCTCCTCAATCTCTATCCTAACTCCTCCTCCTCTCCTCCCTTTCCTCCGCCCCTCTCAGATTTACAGACTTCGAGCGAGACTGTGTGTTTAGGGAGAGGAAGAGGGGAGGGGGGAAGAGGAGGAGAAGGGAAAGGAAGAGGGAAGGGGAGAGGAAGAGGAGAGAAGAAGAGGGAGAGGGAAGGTGGAGCCGAGGGAAATTGAGCAAAGGAAAAGGGAAGGGAAGAGGGAGAGAGGAGGGAAGGAAAAAGAGAGGAGGGGAAGGGACGGGAGAGGAGAAAGAGAGAGGAGGGAAGGGAGCGGGCCGGAAGGGAAGAGGGAGATGAGAGAAGAGAAGAGAGGGAAAGGGAAAGAATATTAGAGAGCAGAAAAAGAGGAAGTAAGAGGATGAGACTACGAGGAGATAAATAAGACCGAAAGACAAGGAAAAGGAAAGACACTAAGAGAGAGAGAGAGAGAGAGAGAGAGAGAGAGAGAGAGAGAGAGAGAGAGAGAGAGAGAGAATTGAATTGCAGAGAAGAGTACGCAGAGGATGAGGCGGGGAAAGTTGAGATGGAAAAGAGTGAGAGAGGAAGGGAATGAAATAGAGGGCACAGACAGGAAGGGAATGATATAAGACGTAGGAAGAATATGAATAAATATTAGAGATTGGAAAAAGCAAAGGAAAGAAAAAGGAAATAATAAGGCAGAGAAATGAAGGGAATGAAACAGGGATCGGAAGAAATTAAAAAAATGATGAAGATGTGAAGGGAATGAAACAAGAGACACAGTATATACAATTAAATGAAGCACAGAAAAGTAGAAAACAGGAGTAATGAAGAGAAACCATAAAAAGAAAGAGAGTGGACATGGCAAAACAAACAGAGGAAGAGGAAAGAATGGAAGAATGATGGCTGGGGTGGTAAGAAAACAAGGAACAAAATAATAGAGGTGGCCGTAAAACGAGGTAGCCTGTAAGGATGAAGGAAAGAGAGGACAAAACAAAGAAAATAATAATAAAGGAGGCGAACAATAAAGGGGAACAGGCATGGGAGGAAAAATAAGAGGAGGAAGCAGAGACGAAAGAAAGGCAGGAGGTACAAAATAAAGAAATAAAACTAAGAGAAATACGTGACAGTAAAACAAGGTACAACTATGAAGGAAATTGGAGATAGAGACGATGCAGCAGAAGGGGGAAGAGGGAAGGGAAGAGAGACACAGGAAGAGGGGAATACGAATGACAGAAATAAAAAGAGAATGATAATAGAGGTAGGAAATGGCAGTGAAACAAATCAAAACAATGTAGAAAAAGTCAAAATGAAAAAAAAAAAATGAGAAGGAAAAAGAGGCAGGTCAAGAAAGAAAAATGGAGAGACATGAAGGAAGGGATGGTAAAAGAGGCGAAGACAGAAAATGAAATAAAAGAGGTGAAGACAAAAATGATGTATATAAAGAGTGTAAATAACAATGAAACAGATCAAAGCAACGTGGAAAAGAGTAAATAAATAAAAGACTAAATGACAAAGCGGAAGAGGAGAAAAGGAAGACAGACAGACGAAGAGACACGAAGGAAACAGTGGAAGAAGAGGCATAAAGAGAGAGACAAGCGGAAGGAAGAAAGAACACAGAAGAGGAGGATAAAATGGGGAAACAGGAGAAGGCGATTTATACGACAGGGAAAGACAGTTCAAGAGTAAGATGCGAGGAAGGGGAGAGGAGGAGGAGGAAGGTAGGGAAGAGAAAGGAGGGAAGGGTGACTGGAGGAGGAGGGAAGGAGAGAAGGAAGAGAGGTAATACGGATGGGGGGAGGAAAGGTTGGATACGGAGAGGAAACGGAGAAAGAACTAGGGAGGAAAAGATGACATGGCAGAAAATGAATGACAGAATGAGGGGATGGGGAATTAAAAAGGGAGGGAAAGAGAGGAAAAAGACAGTAATGGAAAGGAGAGACGAACTGGAGACGCGAAAATAAAAAGGGGAGAGAGAGAGAGAGAGAGAGAGAGAGAGAGAGAGAGAGAGAGAGGACGCTTTCAAGACGAGATGAGGGGACGTGTTAAAGACAGCGACCTTTATTTTTACCTTGCTTTATTTTTCTGCTCTCTGTTCCTCTTATTTTTCTCTCTCTTTTTATTTCTGTCTAATAATCTGTCTGTCTATTCCTCTATTATCCTTATCTGTCAATCTTTTTGTCTATCCGGCTATTTTTCATCTCAATTCATCTACAGTATCTCTACCTACATACGTTACCTACTTCTATATCTACCTGTCCGTATGTGTATATATTATAGATATACTGCATATATGTTCCTATATCTATCAAATATATTTATTCACTTCTTGTCTATTATTTATGCCTTCTCTCTCTCTCTCTCTCTCTCTCTCTCTCTCTCTCTCTCTCTCTCTCTCTCTCTCTCTCTCTCTCTCAACACAAGCGTATACAACTACCACCACCACTACTACTAACCATAACCATCAACCACAATCACAACCACTACCACCATCATCCATCCCACCACACCACAAGTACCACCATCAGTACCATCCACCACCACTCCAACTACCATCAACCATCCACACCACCACCACCACCACCAACCAATCACCCCACAACCCATTTTTCGAACAGATGAAAAAAAAAAACAAGAAATCAAAACGCCGAACAAGAAAATTAAAAAGAAAATGAAAAAAAAAAAATTGTCCTGCTCTTTCCTCGTCTCCCAATCTTCCTCTTGCTGTTATTAGATTTAGAAATTGAATTAGACGCGAGTTTTAATTGGAGGAGGAACTGAAAGGATCTAATTCGGGGCCTATTTTCGTAATTAAGGGAGAAATAATCCACTAATTGAGCGTGTCTCGGTGATTAGCGAAGGCGGGAATGGTGGTGGGGATGAGAGGGAAGGAGGGTGATGGTGGGGAGGGATGGGATGGGATATTGTAGGGGGATGGAAGGGATGGGATGGTATGGTGGGGGGATGGGAGGGAATGGGAGAGCCTATAGTATGGCGGCAAAGTTAGTATGACGGGAAAAGCAAGGTGACCTAACAAGAATGGTGGCAGAGACGAGACTGAGATAGGATTGGGGATGGGGTATGAATGGGGTAGAATGGGAGAGACTGTGGTATGGTAGTAAAGTTAGTAAGGAGGGAATGGTATGGTGGAATGGCATTTCTGGTGGTAGAGAGGAGAGTGAATGGGATGAGGGACTGAGGGTAGAGGAGGATTATAGGAGGAATGGTAGAGAACGAGAGAGGCTATGGTACGATGGAAGGGTTGATGTAGTTATGGCGTTTATGGGAGGCATGGAAGAACGAAAATGGGAGACTGTACAACTGCAGGTATGACTGAAAAAAAATACAACACACTGAATAAAAAACCAAGAGGGTGTGTGGTTCATTAAATCAGAGAATGGTTGATTATGGTGCCATGGGACGTATGGGAGAAAGGAAACGGGTGATGCTGGAACTAGGCAAAGGAACAGAAACAGCAAACAGAACCATGGAACAAGCGGCTGAATGGGTAATTGGGCAGTTAATGACAGGCCTGTGTGGTTAATTCAAACAAGCACACGAAATTCAGCGGCAAACACAACCAGACCCCGTCTCCTCCCGTCAATATTATTATTTTTAAACTAATTAACGAGATGAAAGAATCGCCAAATTGCTTTCATAATTAATCAGACAACTTGGTCTAAAAGGTTCCAGGGCTCTGATGGATTGACTGTTTGGCCTGGCAGTTTGGAGTGGGAGCTGATGAGTGGGGGTTGACAGGGAAAGAGTAGGGGTTGATGGGGAGCGAGTGGAGGTTGATGGGGAGCGAGTGGGGCTTGATGAGTGGGGGTGGATGATGGGGGAGTGTGGGGTGGATGATGGGGGAGTGTGGGGTGGATGATGGGGGAGTGTGGGGTGGATGATGGGGGGCTGAAGAAGAGTCTGGGTCTGATGACTGGTGTTCATGAGGGAGGAAAGTGAGGGATGATGGGGAGGAAAGTGAGGGATGATGGGGAGGACAGTGGGTGATGGAGAAGGCGAGTGGGGGTGGCTGGGAAGGAATGGGAAGCAGGGACAGTGAGGAAGAAGAGAGGGAGTATGAAAAGCTATAGGGACAAAGGACATGGAAGTTTGTAAAGCTTAGGAAGGGGGGAGTAAATTAAAGAATCTGTGTGAGAAATTTATAAAGCCAGAGACACATACCAGGCAGAGATGGGGAAAGACTAGGGTGAGGAGTAGCTCTATAAAGTCTAAGTGAATGGAGTTTGTAAAGCCTAAGGAAAAGAGGGGTTTGTAAGGTTTAAGTAAGGGAAGCAGCGATATAAGTGTGACTGAGGGGAGTGTGTAAGGCCAAACAGAGAGAGGGTTGTTGAGTCTAGGGTTAGAAGGAGTAGCTATAGGAAGTCTGAGTGAAGGGAGTTTGTAAAGGCTGAGGGAGAAAGCGGTTTGTAAAGCTTGGATGAAGGGGAGTGGTGAAGGGAGTTTGTAAAGCCAGGGAGTGAGAGAGAGAGAGAGAGAGAGAGAGAGTAAAAACAGTCGACACAAAAACCATCAGAGAGAAAATCAACAAAATTTCACAATAACAAACTCAAAATCGATTAACACGAGTATATTATAAAGTGCTCAAAAATCTTTCGCCCAAAAAGGTATATTATAGAAACAGCCTACAGTAAAACATCAAAAAATAAGAATAAAAAGGCACAGGGAAGAGAACAAACACAATCCAAAAAAATTTCAGAAAAAAATAAAAATGTGCGAAAAAAAAAAAAAATCTGCATCCCCCCAAAAAAAAATCACAGCAAAAATAATAAAATCCACAAAAATGATATGCCTATAATCAAAAATCAAATTAAAAATAGCTCTAAAATTCAACATTTCTTCCAAAACAGTATTATAAAACTGAGAAAATATGTTGGGTTTTGAGAATGTCATAAAACTTGGGCGAAACTCATTATCTCTCTCTCTCTCTCCCTCTCTCTCTCTCTCTCTCTCTCTCTCTCTCTCTCTCTCTCTCTCTCTCTCTCTCTCTCTCTCTCTCTCTCAGGATTTTACGGCTTTCTCTATTACATTGTATTTTTCTTGGTTCCTCTGGCTTTCTTTTTTAGATACATGTGTTTTGTTTGTTTTTCTTATTTTCAAAAGTAAATTCTCTCTCTCTCTCTCTCTCTCTCTCTCTCTCTCTCTCTCTCTCTCTCTCTCTCTCTCTCTCTCTCTCTCACCACCACTCACCCTCTCACACCACTCACTCACTTTCTCACTCTCTCACTTTCAGAAGCTGGACATCAACGGCGACGGGATGGTGACCTTGGATGAGTTTATGGAAATCTGCACCTCCGTAAGTGAGAGAGAGAGAGAGAGAGAGAGAGAGAGACAGACAGACAGACAGACAGAGGCAGACACCAACAGACAGCGATAACTCCGTATAGACAGACAGACTGATAGACACAAATAGACAGACACATACACAGACAAACAGATAGATAAACAGATAGATAATTAAATGGACAAAACATATATACTGTACAAATAAACAGGTATACAGGTAGGCATGAACAGACAGACAGATAGATAAATAGTTAGACAGACACATAACAGGTGGATGGATAGATGAATTGAAACAGATTGATAAAAAGATATAACAGACAGATATCGACACTGACTGACTGACAAACTGATACAGACAGACTGACTGATTGATTTAGACAGAAATACAGACTGACTGCATTACACAACTAAAGACAGATAAATAGACTGACAGACAGATGTATGGATTGATGGATGTAGGTACCGTATACAGATAGACGGACAGATGAATGGACTGATAAAGGTATAGATAGACAGATATATAGACATACACACATATACCCAGATCCCGGTATAGATAATTAGATTGACAGATGGATAGACTGAGTGGGGGGGGGGGTGCGCGCGCGTGTGTGCGGGTGTGAGCAGGATATAAGTTGGAACTCAAAAACCCTGATGTAAATTTTTCCCTCAGTAAAAAAGAATTCGTTTTTGAAAATATATCGAAGTATATAAAAAAAAGAACAGAAAAAACATGGCAACACATTTTTTCATACACCCGAGTTTTCCAGGGAACTATTCAGCCGCCCTTACTGTTAATTAAAGCTGAGAATATTTAATGAGACAAATTACTTCTGAGAATTAAAAGACTGGCTTGAAGTGACGGACGATGCTGGACTCTGGTGGTGACAGATTAACTGGTACCGGTAACTAAGTCGTTATCAACACATATAATACGGTAACAATAACAATTATAATAATAATGGTGATGATGATAATAGTGATGGCCATGATGATGATGAAAATATTAATAATTATAAAAAAAATAATAATGATAATAAATACTACAAGTTACCTACACTTACTGTGTAGCCACAAGAAGGAAGCTTCCTGGTATACACGGTATGTTTAATATAAATAATATCTGAAGACCCTAAGGTAACTTCTTGTGTAACATCAGAAATATCTGAAGACACGTGTCGAAGAACACATGCATAAATTTTACGTTTATCTCAATCACTGGCTAACTGTATGCTTAACTGTTGCCATATTTCCTTCATATCACAAGAGAGATCACAGTTATATATCTGAAGTGTTACAGCTTTCAAGCTTTTGTGGTTTTCTCTAAAACGTGTTGCAAAGAAAAAACTAAGGAATTTGAATTCGGTACTTTCCACTGGGCTAAATGGCAAAATATTATGCTAAAATTATTCAGCAAACATTTTTATCGGCTGTATCTCAATTAGTTTCTGAGACATTTCAACTTCAAATATGAAATTATTAGAAGAAAAACGAGTGTATGACCTTCAAATATAGTTCAAGGTCATTTATATTTGACGCAAGGACTTGGGTTACCCTAGGGTACCTTCATGTATAATATCAAGATCGAAGAAAAAAGGTGCAAAGAAAAATATTATTAATAATAATACTGACGGAAACACGAAGCTTCGCCATTAATATGGCGAAGTTTAATAATAATAATAATAATAATAATATAATAGATGTTTGCAATACAAGTAAATATCAAACACGATACTGATACTTATTGTTTATGAATACATGTAGGGTGGCCTATATACAACGCTCCTCTTACATTTCCTAACCCAACCAATAATAACCTAACCTAGCCTAGATTAACTCAACCTAACCAAAACACACCAAACCTAACCTAACTTACTCTAACTCAACCCAACCTGACCTAACCCAACCTAACCATACCAAATTCAGTCGAACCCAACCCAACCCTACCCAACTCATCCCTACCCGACCTAACCTAACCAAACCTAACCCAATCCAACCAAACCCAACCCAGCTCAACTCAGACTTAACCCAACCCAACACAATCCTAGCCCATCTTAACCTAACCTAGCCTATTTCTCTGCCCACAGGACGAGACCATCGCCAATTCCCTGACGATCCTGGACACCAGCTTCTGACAGGAGGCCCCAAGCTGCTCCCTCCTCGGCCCTCCGCAAGATCTCAACTGCAACATGTAGAGGCGCGTGTCCGGGGGGGTTCAGGCAGGGGGAGACGCTAACGGAGGAGCAGCAGGAGGAGGAGGGGAGGAAGGAGCCGATGGAAGAACCCAAGGAGGAGGGGGAGGACGAGAGGAGCCTGTAGGGAGTTTGGCAGGAGCGGAGGGGCCAGGAGCACAAGAATCAGGAAGAAATAGGGGAGCTGGGAATGGAAGAAGTTCTGGAGGAGGTGGGATGGGAAGGGAATCAGGCAAAGGGTACACAGTAGGAATCAGAACAGCTGCTGAAGGAGACGCAGGAGGAGGAGCGCCAAGGAGCAACGGAGGAGCATGGGGCTGGAAGGAGGAGGGGGAGCCTGGCTCTTGGAGAGGTCAAAGTGCGGAGAACGGGAGGGGGGACGTATGGAACGGGAAAAGCATGGGAAAGGGCAGAGATAGAGGAGGGTGGAACGGAATGAAAGGGGTCTTGAAAGGGAATGGGAGGGGTGTGTGTACTTGCGGGGGCAAAGGATGGGAGGGGAATGGGGAAGTAATGAGAGGGGAAAATCGAGAAGAGGGGAGAACTGCAATTCGAGAGGGGAAGGGAGGAGGAGGGGGAAGCATTAGGGGGAGGGGGACGAGGGTAAGGTGGGCGGATGGGGTTGTGGAGAGGGTGCTTGTGACTGGTCCGGAAGAGGAGAGTGTAATGATGGACGTGGAAGGGGAAGCGGAAGGGGAGACGGGAAGGGACCCGGTGTTTCGAAAAGAAACCCTAATCTAAGCCCATCCTTCCCCTTCCCTTTCTTTCCTTCCTCCCCTCTATGCATTTTTTCTCTCCCCTCTCTGTGTCCTCCTTCCCCTCCACTCTTTCCTCCCCTTTATGCAGTTTTCTCTCCTCTCTCTTTGCATCCCCCTACCCTTCCTCTCTTCCCTCCCCTCTAGGCATTTCCTCTCCCTTCCCTGTACCTTCCTTCCCCTTCTCTCTTTCCTCCCCTAAATGAAATTTTCTCTCCCCCTCCCCTCCACCCTCACGACATCCCCTTTTTTTTTTTTCTCCCTAAACTTGAAGGACAATCCACCTTTTTCCCCGACCACAAGTCAAATATCCCTTCCACGTCGCTTCCATATTCTAAGATTCTACTAGGCATAATGTTCTCTCTATTCTCAATGCTCGTTCTTCCTACTGCCTCTATGTCTAACGCAGCTGACCTAAGCCTACCGAGTTCCACCACATCGTCCTCCTACTTTCTAAACTACCTTCAAATGATACCGTATATGCTCTATGAAATTATCTTCTATTCTCCTGGCATTTTTCCACATCTCACTAGTCTGATCTTTTCCCTTCTCATCTTCCCTTACTTTTCCATTGCCATTCATCTTTCTCTTCCCCACATCACTTTTCATCATTCTCCCCCACTTCATCTCCTTTGTCATATCTCTTCCCTTCTCATCTTCCCATTTTCATTACCACTCATCTTTCTCTATCTTCACATTTCCTCAATTTTCGTATTATTCCTTCTTCTCGCTCCATCTCATCTCATCTTGGCCTCCATCTCAGTATTTCTCAAGTTCCCTTTCTTCTTCACGCTGTCTCTCCTTACGATTCAAACAGTATCTGCTGATTTTCTCACAAGCAATGCATCCTTCTCATTATTTTTACTGCTTTGCTTAAACATACTCTCACTTCCTAACACGTATGATTCGCATTCTAGGTGGCTCTGGAGATTCCCTAACACCTCTTCCTTAGCGATTTATTCCGCACAATGCACCTAAAACTCCTCTTATACGTTACTGATGCCAGCTATATCGATAATAAAACTACATAAATAAGAGTCAAAGAGTAATATGCAAAATAAATCGCTACGGAAAAGGTGCTAACAAGCCTCCCATGTCACCTGGAATACGGCTGTAGTTATTTCCCAGTCCACGGCTCTAAGTACTTCTCAATCATCCTCATCAGTTTCCAGTCTTCCTCTCCACATATTAACCATCCCCAATTCCCATCATCCCTCACCACTCACTATCCCTCAATAACTCTCCTACACGCTCCTTATATCACTCAATAAGTCTCCTTAGCACCTTATCACCTACCACCTATCAACTCTCCACACTGCTCCTTACGCTATCAAACACTAACTCTTCTCACTGTTCCGTAGGCTATCAATCAATTACTTATTTAAATCTCCTCAATGCTCCTTAAACCCTCACCAACTCTCCCCAGTGTTCCTTAGCTGACCCATCCTCTCTCACCACCCCTCCTAAGCACTCCTCAGTGCTCCTTACCCTACTACTCACCACGCCTCTTTAACTCTCCTCAATGTTCCTTAGGTTACCACTCTCTTAACTCTCCTTAGTGCTCCTTAACCTAAAACTCTAACTCTCCTCAGTGCTCCTTTGGCCACAGCTCTTTAACTCTCCTCAGTGCTCCTTTGGCCACAGCTCTTTAACTCTCCTCAGCGCTCCTCAGGCTACAGCTCTTTAACTCTCCTCAGCGCTCCTCAGGCTACAGCTCTTTAACTCTCCTCAGCGCTCCTTAGGCGACAGCTCTTTATTAACTCTAACTCTCCTCACCTCCCCTCAAACCCTCCCGGGCCAAGACTGTAGTGGCTTCTTAATATGTGCTTTTAAAAACCTCGGAACCAAAGTCAAACTGAATTTATAAAGTGAATATTTATATACATAACACGGAGAGAAGACGACTTTTTAGATGTATTTTTTAAAAGAGGAAGATGATTGGAATAAATACCTATAATATATATATAGAGAAGATGAGTATATATATATATATATATCGATATTTTTAGAGTGTTTCTAGGTTGATATTGTCACCTGTGGGTCCTTATTTTTTCCTTATTGCAATCTTCGGCTCGAGACTGGAGCAAACTTTAATCTCTTCAGTCCGGTGACGTATTTTTAATCTCTTATTTTGCCATTTCCGGACGATTTTATTAAGTCTGGGAGAGATTTTTCAAACTGGGGGGGTTAGATATAGCCTTCATTAACCCCTTCACTACGAGAGGTCTCCCTAAAGCTTAATAAAACTATCTGCACACGGAACATTAATAAAAATAAATAAATAAAATACCTTAGTACGTCCTGGGACTGAAGGGGTTAAGCTCAATTCACAGCATACACCCCAGACTTTAAGCTCAGTTACGTATACCCAATGAAGACAAGCTGAGATTAGAGGTTTGAGCCAAGCCCCGTGTGAGCCAAGAGTTTGCTCCCCTTATCTCGCGTCCTCGTCTCAGGTCGCGGCAGCCAGGCGACGACTCTCAAACTCTTGCATCTGTGAATCATGTCAATCAAGCAGCCTGTATTCCTTTTTCCAGTATTATCGACGCGCAGTACTGTTTAGCTATTATATATACCACTCTTTGGGGGCTGTCGTGCCTGTCAGCCTGTCAGTCAGTCAGTCAGTCAGTCAATTATAACCGTTTTACTCTAACTTGGCCTAAAACTGTCATCTCTCCATCATGAATGCTGAGTTGTAACAAGAGATTAACGCTAGAATATGATGAAGGTCACGAAGAAGTGCTGTGAAATGGATGTACAGCCACAGCACTTATTCTGCCACTGGGCTACGTGAAATAAGCTGCAAAATTGATAAAACTCTGGGCCAAGTTAAGGTAAAAGGACTACAGCAAGGGAACTAATTGGGCAGATGGGGGAAATACTGATAATTAAGAGGAAACCAATTATCATAGTTAACAGGAGTCTTTGCATTTTATTCTTGTCAAAATAACAAGTGAATTTCAAGGCTGCACCTGACTGACCTGCAAGAACTTCCACTCGAGTGAGTGACTGATAGAAGGCCACACGACAGTCCAAATACAGTTCTTTGCTCTCTCATATCTGTACATTTTCGGAGTGAATGAAAATGCTATGGTGCAAAAATATTCGAGTTTGATATATACATTCTGTCAAAGAGTATCTAAGGTAGTGGATGTTGTGCTGATGAGTGTTTCAGCTAATCGGTGAATAAGTCAGTATATGAGAAAGATATAAATGTAATTATCTCGTGGTGATTCTATAAACGTGACAGCCAAGTGTGTGTGTGTGTGTGTGTGTGTGTGTGTGTGTGTGTGTGTGTGTGTGTGTGCGCGTGCAATTTTCAGACCTGTAATTAATCCAATCCACCTGTACATGAGCGGCCGTCTATTAACATGGTATCAAATTACTGGTTAAAACGCGGAACCTGTTCAGTTCGAATGTACCATAACGCAAACTATATATTCTCATTTATACATATTTTGGAAGAACAGTAAGGTATCTAACTGTAATACATTTGTTTAAGGTAAAAATTTCGATATTTACCAACGAAAACCAACAGCAAAAAATTAGGAAGACATTTAGCATAGTTTAGCAGTCATAGTATTTAGCCCAAGATGGCGGCATGTTTGTTTACATTAATGACGCCGCGACTAACGGTCTGCAGTTTTACGGTGTAACGTTGCTCTTCAAACTATACTTTAATTTCTCTGATCGCCAAATCTGAAACTCCACCTAAGCTTTCCCTCTAGTCGCAGCAAACAATGGAAAACGTCCAATCCATAGGGAAACCATACAATATAGTATTTTTGTTATGTTTTATTTTCTAGTTGAGTGTTGCTTGTACCGCCCCCGCCCTCCCACGGGACCGATTTCTCGTCTGCTTAGGGTGGCTTACTAGCACCTCTTCCTCAGCGATTTAATGTTCATATTGCACACTATTTTCATCATACTAACAAATTCCGCATCAATAAATACACACTTTACTATAGCAGTCCCTTTCATTCCGTGTCGTCTTCAAACTAAGAAGGACTGCATAATCACCAAGATTACAAATACGTAATAAGTACATTCCTTATTCATCAGTAATTTTCTATCATCTACATACTGACAGAGATTCCATAAACCATAAACAAGCTCATATCAACTTACTAATCACAGGAAACATAAGAGTAACGAAGAAGTGCTACGAAATCTCCTAACCAGATGAAAACAATAGTCCCCAGTGTTACCCTGCCTCCCCCACCCATACCCCGTACAGCCTCCCTTTCTCGTAGGTAATTTTGATAACCAATGTAATGTAATGTAATCTTCTCTCGTCGTATTTGGCTCACACATATATGTAACTGGAAGAGGAAAATGGGAAGGGGAACGTGTGCCTGTCTGCTGTAGCGGCGTCTGAGAATGGTTTAGCACAGCGCAGAAAACATGTGATATTTCAAGAGATAAAGGGAAAACAGTGAGGCTAGGAATCAAGTCGTATTTTAACAGGTAAATAGGAACTATCCTGGCTAGGACCACATTATAATCTATGAAAGGAAACAGTCGCCCTAGGAACATTATAACTTAACAGGAAAAAGAGGAACGCATTATAACCACATTTTAATTCAAGAAGAAAAGATGGAAGAAATCGCGCTAGGAACCACGTCACAATTTAAGAAATGAGGAAATATTCGACATAGGAACATCAAAACTGAAGAGGAAAATGGGAAATAATCTTGCTATCCTTTGCGTTGGTATAAAAATAAGCACAGCCTCTATCACCGTACATATCACACTATATACAATATTCCGTATATCTGACTGAATTTTGATTCAATTAAGCTATAAATATACTCGTGTTGAAAGTGAACCTCGATAGAAGAAAATTTTCCAGTAAGAGAATATTTCAGGACACAATAATTAAAATTACTTAAAAAAAAAAAAAAAAAGACGGAAGACATCAAACTCCAGATAAACGCGCGACACATAATAAAGACCATACTACCAAATTCTGTTTGCATCCTCAGTAACAGTCTTTTATTAAAATCTGTTACTACACATGAGAATATTACCCACCGTACACTGCTTATATAGTCGATCTGAGGTCTGTCCACTGGTGAGAGTTCCAGAAGTGTATGCGAACTACTGATTAAAGGTTGAAGGACGTTACAGATTTGACTGTTCACTCAATAATATCTATTCAGAACTGGATGATCCAGAGTCTAGAATAAGCATCAAGCAAAATTTACTGTTGTACACTAGCATGATCTTATTTTCTATTTCTTTTGCTACACACCACCATTTATATTTTGTCAAATAAAGATGATGATGCCAGTGGAAAGTAAAAGGTACCCATTTGAAAAACGCCGTACCAGGTAAATGATTACTAACGAGTTACGGGATGGTTGGTCAGTCTCAAGAAAAGTTTTGCATTAACACTGAAAAACAAATAATTTACGTCCATAAAGACAAGAATTCAATTAAAGAGGATTTCAGTCCTCACACACATAGAGTCCTTTGGAAACTGGGCTTTATTTCAGGTTTTTTGTATTGCTGTGGATACAGAGTCCTTATAACAAAGTGGTCAGAAGAGCATTAACTGAAATATGTGATAATTAGCTAAATAAACGGCTAGACATTATGGCAACAGCGATCCTCTACAAGTATGCAACAGAAAATGCTTGTGATACTGCACACTCCTGTCTACAATTGTTTTTATTGCGTGTTCATCTATTTACGATAGCTTTGAAAATATACGATGGGAAAAAAAAAAAAATGTTATATGATACACTTCATATCTTTTTCTTATTTTCAGACTATTTTTATCTTTATTTTGAGGAATGTGAAATTTGTACTAATCTTACCGTACTGTCGATATTTGTGAAGGTACGTATACTCTGCACAGTATATTCGGCACCAAATGGATATACAAATAAGGAAATACAGTGCATAATCTAATCAGTCTTTCATTCTACAATACGTCATTCCAGGCATACACATGCCTTTACAATTAATGAACTCAGTGTGCTCACCATACGAATATAGTGACGGATATGTCACAAATCTCTCATATGAATAAAATGGGAACATAATTCTGGGAAATAAAGGAGTTATAAGCACACTGTAACAAATATGTATGCAAGTGATCATGTAAAAGCGATGGGAAAGTATATTTAAAATTTCATCCATATATAAATGGAAATATATACAACAGCTTTATACCTACAGCATATATTTATAACAGTTGTGTGTGAGAAAATCGCATAATAGTTTAATATATTTATATTTATTGTTTAACATTTATGTACATGATTACGTAGTATTTAAGGCGTGAAAATTTGTAAAGGAATGACATATATTATACACATATACATATAGATATATCGTTTTACTAGCAAATTTTAATTGTATGTGACGGCTCTTGCTCAGTTAACTATGGCAATGTACTGAGGATAAACAAATTATAGTGTTGGAAAGCAATGGGGGGAAACATCAGTGAAGTATTACTGAAGTGCTGCAGAGTGACAGAAGCAAGTGAGGTGAACAGTACAGGTAGTGAGCAAATGGTGATACTGCATTAGGTTAGTTGTAGTAATATTACCGAATGTACTACCGAATGTGACTGATAACAGGAAACGGAAACTGTGGTAGGCTAACGTTGGTACAGACACGAACATACATTAGCTAACAATGAAAAAAGAGAGACGCTTTATGGATAGACAATGCAATGTATTTTAGGAAAGTTTCTAGTTTTGTGTTAGGTCCGAATTTTTTAGAGTTGTGCCAATTTTTTGAGTGAACTACAGTATTGTCGAGTTGGGCACGATGAACAGTATTGCCAGGGTTACACTAATGTCTCTTGTGATTTGAGAGAGATGTATTTAGCAATGCCTAGTTAGGACTGGAATACGTAAATGGTGCCATGGTTTGGGATGGGACACAGAGTTGCCAGGGTGGAGCCAAAAAAAATATCTTTGTTCATGTTGTAAAGGTGTGACTTCCTTGTTGCTAGTAACATGACAATAACAAATTAACTCGGTGTTTTATTTTTCCTTCAATCGCCCACCTACTGCTGCATATACTGTACAGTACATTATATGCAGTAATTTATAGTTCTTAACCCAAATGTGTTTGGATGAACGACAATAGTCTCAGGAGAAATATGACTAACAATCCTTGACCTAAAACAAAATACAGTACAATGGCTTTCAATTTGTAACATTTTCCGCTGAAACACTAAGAAGCTTTTTAAATTATGTTCTTATTTTAATGAAAGTATGGACAGCGAATACTTTCAGTTATACCACAAGCCTACTGTTCACAAAATGCCGCCGTGCAATTTCCTAAGATATACCGTACTTCAAGGCAACACCATATGGATCTTACTTCAGCATCCTTCACACCTAACTTTTGTATACTTTAATCTTGGCAAATTACATACGCGCCATTTCCCCAAAAACAATGACTATGGTACCATGAATACTAAAAGACTGCTGAATGTATACGAAAAAGCAAACAAAAATGCCGATAAGCTTCCCGTACAACACCATAACGCAGAAATTCATGTGTTTTCTTACAAACACATGTTCTCAAGGAAAGTAATTTTAGTGCTAGATACATCACTGGCTACTAATATTTGGCTTTCGAGTAAAATATATTGAAGAGAACAAACAAAATATACCTAGTTTGTGGTATTAAAGAAAGTCAACTGATCAGTTCCCTCACAGCATGTTTACTGCCGATCCAACCGTGACGTCAGTGCACCCAACAAATTCACATGTACACAAACCAAAAACCATAAACAACAGTGAAAGCTTCGCCCCTCCAACCCCCCAGTGATTTTTACTTACTTCACAGCATCCAAACTAAAAGGTGCATTAAGTAACACTTATGCCAAAACAGTATCGTGCGTTAAGAGCGTTCGGTAATCACAGCCCGTTCTGCAATCATCAAATGACCATGGAATAACGAAGGTACGCGCGACTATAAGCAAATCTTTATGCACATCAAACAGGAAACATCCATTAACATCGATACAGCCAAGCAATATACAAGTAACTGTCGGCGATTAAATTATTATAACATTTCATACTCTGTAAAATCTGAGATACTGTACACAGTGCGAAGTACAATATTGACACTCCCTATTTACGGGCATAAAAAAAAAAAAAATACTCTATAAAATAATAATAATAATAATAACGAAGGATCCTGTCAAACTTCATTCCAATATGATTTATGGTAATACCGTGTGACTGCCGTCATATTTTAGCAACATAATTTGATAGAAGTTTCCGTCACAAATTAAACTGAGTTATTTTACACAAAAGTGGATGGCATCTAATGCACCAACCCACACTAAAATACCATCTAAGCCTAACATTATTTAGCCAAACTTTTGCTTATATGAATTACTGAGCCTTCTTATGGTCAACATATCCAAACGAGGGCGGCTGATTTTCTGCATGTACTAATTATTAACCTCCAATTTTACATATCAATTCTCAACGGTACTAATTTGGCACTCAAAATCTTGCTATTATGTAAGGAACGTGTGAAATTTGCCGTGTTTTTACTCCTCAGCCCAACAGCCCTCACTGGCTGATTATAAAGCTATAAACATTCATTTGAGCCCTTCAGTAACACATTACACATTATAATGTTAAAATACATATAACCACAATACCATATTGTACACTTTCGAGGTAAAAACGCCGCAATTAAGATCTTGCGCTTTACCAAAATCGTGTTCACGTAAAATCTACGATTCCTAGCAATACCCATATTATTCTTATTAATTCACCAGCATCTATGACGACCTATAATCACATATATGACTAAAGACATACGAACTACAAATATGAAACAGCACTACAGCTACTATACTGGGTATCTAAACATTACCTTTGCCCGTCGTCAACACCGACCGACGCCGACAGAGCGACGCCAACAGGGCAACGCAATTACATCGCAATTTTCCTCACAAATTCGACACAATCACAGTTTCCTCCTAACTCCTGACGATCACGGAACCTTCCTGATATTGTACGTTACCATCGTTCACAGAATGTCAGAGAACAGAAGTCCAAAGAACTTCGACAACAGTACCGCCACACGTGCACCCACAAGGCATCACGATGCTACCTCGGAGAATGAAAACAACCACTGATCAAACGAGATGTTTACCGTTACCCTGTAATTTAGTTTCTCTCGAAATTGCTCTTCTTTTTATGTTTACATGATTACTGTACAATATTAAGGATATCTTACAGTAATTTTTTATTTTATTTTTTTTAAATGTTTAATTTATTCATCAAATTAATAATGCAACTCATTTGTTACGACGTCACCTACTTGGCTCCGCCCCGTCTCTCCCGTGGTTTAAATCCCAAACATATGTTGTTCCATTTAAATTTCATTGTAGTTCATTTCCTCATCCCATTTGGAAACTACCCACTTTTCCTATGTATATATAATATATATACTGTGTTTATTTAAGAGCTAAATACCGGGGAGAAAAATAAAATGTGAGGTTTAAGCATCATTTTAATTTTGAGATGCATGCCAATATGTTGCTGCACCAGATAGGAGAGGAGGTAAATGCTCGTGCCATTCAACTCCCGCTGCACCACTCAACTACTTTAGCCATAGGACATCTTTTGCATTTTTTTTTCTTGCTACTGTTAGACGATAACTATATATCGCCTGGGAGCAGCAAGAATTAAAACATTAAAATACGTCCTCGAAGTGAAGTTTATTGTCCTTCACCGAAACTGTCCACCTTCCGCTGCAACACCACCAACACCCCCCTCCTCCACCTTACGGGCCATGACCCGCGCTGAAAATAGACAACAAGCGAAATATGAACGTTCATCACCCTGCTCCCATGCAAGCTGACACGACCCGCGCTAAATGCGGAAATATAAAAGTTAAAATACCGCAAACGACCACAGACACCTGAAGCCCTGTGTACTGTAAAGCGTGGTCCATAAACAGCGCTCCAGCAGACAAATGGAGGTATCTTGTGCGTTGCGGGGACGGCTCCATGTGCTTCTGTGGGAGTGGGTGTGGCCGTGGAAATAGGAAATGGATAAATGAGGTAGGATAGACATTCACACTGCTTCCTGCGCGCCGCCCCGCGACACACGAGAGATCCCCCATACGAAGAGGAAAATGGGCGCTATATACAGACCACCTTGTATTTTGCATGAGCATTATACCCATTATCTTTCCCTTCAGTATCTCTACAACCCCGAAAAGAATATTAAATAACTACAATAATCGGCATCATCATCCATACCTCCATTCCCATCCCAAGGTGAGGTGAGGTAGGATCCAGAGCCAGAAAAAAAAAAAGTACAAAATGCAGAAGACGTCATCGTGTTGAAGAGATTAACCCCTTGGTTTAGGTGTAGCAAGTTTTTTATTCTTGCTGACTATAGACGATTATCTTCAGCTTAGGGTGGCTTTTCGAACTGGGGGGGGAGGGGGGTAGGTGAAGCTTCCATCGTGCCTCTCACCAAAGGGGGCGCTCTCACTAACCGAATAAAATCGTCTGGGGGTAGCAAGAATGAAACTGGGTATGCCGCGGGGTTGAAGGGGTAAAATCTACTCCGGAATGAATAAGTCTGCCTTCCATAACGCTTTCACTGTGCCGAACTTGACTCACCCCTTTTCTAAAACTCGCCGAACGATAAAGGGGGACGTGTTGGACCAGGGCTTGAACGGTAACTTCCAACATCAAGTCACTCCCTGCATATGTCACCGGGGTCAACCGTCAACTGCAGCTGATCGTCCACGTAGAACCTGAACCACCAGACTTCATTATTTCGAAAACATTTATTTATTGTTCGGCTCCAGTATCTAGGGAGAAACGCCTTCACGCGGTGGCACTGACATGACAGGTAGATACAAAACTACTTAAGTTCTCTCCTTATTTCCCGGAAGGAGAATTGTAGACTGCAGGTGAAGAGCAACTTTAGCCTGCAGTCCACAGGGGTTCAAAACTGGATGATCCTTGACACACACACACACACACACACACACACATACACACACACGCTTTAAAATACGTGTAGAACTATTTGAAACCACATGTACTGTATATAAGGTATTTACAAAGCTGTTCTGCGATTAAAGACTCAGGTTATAATTATACAGTACATCCTGAAAATATAATCAGTTTTATAGCCAGAAGAAATGCTAAGTGTAATGAATAAAAAAAAAAATACTAATTGAACATTGTCCGCGGTCCAGTCTACGTGCCAAGTATGGAAACTATTAGAGAAGGAACCACCATTGGCAGCGCTGGAAGAAGACCAAATCAACTTTACATTCTGCGTTACTGTCTTCAAGGTAGGGAAATTCAGTACAGAAGTTCAGCGTATTATGATACATTCACAGGTGCCTGTAGTTAATTTTACAGCATTAGAAGTACAGCATAATACAGCACATTCGTAAGCATATGCATTTAGCGTTACTGTGCAGAACATTACAGCATTTTCATTGGTATATACAGAGTTACAGTAAGCATTCATTATTAGTGTTACTTGCATTATTCGTTAGCTAGACCATGCAGGATTAATAGAACAAATGCTTACTATTCAGCCTGTCATATGGTACTTGTTCTCGCTCCAGAAGGGTCCCCAGTGCATGGTGGAGGCTGCGTACTAGTTACCCAAAGTACCATAGTCATCGTTGCCGTATCAAAGAAAATGAGAGCCATTATAGAAAATTGTCAATATTGATGCGTAACTGCAATAAAAAACTTTAACTTTGCTTTCCCATCCATTATGCACTCTTGTTGAACCTGATTGTCTTTGTATATTTACTCTTCTTTGTTAACAATAATTTATTCACCCTTTATTCGTCATTTTATGTTTCACTGACATGGTATACTCATTTTTCTCTGGCATTCAGCAACATCACTCCCTCAGTGGGGGGTTTCTGAGGTAAATAATCTTAAAATTAATAGAGTAATAAAGATAAATAAATAAATAATGTTATCAGCGTCCTACCACAGCTGTCCAGTAACGCTATCTGATATCTAAGGTGCGACTTACGTGTAATTCCTACATTCTCAAAGATAAACCAAGTGCCTCATTGTTTACCTCTGGACTCCACAATGTCAGTCTCACCGCTGGCTGGCCACTTTCCGTATGTCCACTTCTTAGGCTGCATCCAGATAGCTAGTGGACGAGAATTCTTATATCAGTTCCACATTTTTACCTTTTTCAACAGAGTGGAACATTTTTCTCTTGTAACAGTACTCCTTTAACATCCAATTTTTCCTTGTGTTTACCTGACATTTATTTCCTTCATTTTATCATAATTTTACTTCGGTTAGATTTTCATAAATCTTACCTGGCCACAACCAAGCTCCTCTCGGCATCTTGGTACGAACCTCAACACGGCCATACCTAATGAGTAGTACAGGTAAATCGTAAGTTACACACCTGTAGAGCATAGGCTGGTACAAAACATAACTTGATCTACCTTCAACCCAGTTCCTCAATCACACCTACTGGAAGGGTTTACATACGCTACATTAATCCTTTCAGAGTATGAAAATTGTAATCCCTCAGGGTACGACTCACTCTCAGCTGAATAAAATCGTCTGAAGGCAGCAAGAAAAGTGAAAAAGGCGTCAAGAATAACCCAAATAGTGCGTCACCTGAAAGCAAAGTCCTGTTGCGTGCGAAGCCTTGCGCTGGTGACGGGACTGATGATGTTCTCCGCGGAGCCGTACCGGTCGCGCCGTACCATCCGCTGCCGGTACACACGTCACCGCGCCCGTTCATGCCCCACAGGTCCAGGTACCCCGTGCTTAGGAACTCCTCTGAAAGCCACTCTGATGTAAGGCTCTGCGGAGTGGGGAGGGGAGTGGGGGATAAGTGGGAGGGGAGTGAGAAAGGGGAATGATTGGATGGGAACGGGGTTTGGGGAAGGGTGAGTAGGGAAGAAAGTTGTGGGTGAGTAGGAGGGGGAATGAGGAAAGGGAGTGAGTGGGGGGTGAATGTTGAAGGGGAGTGGGGAGTGACTGGGGAAGAGGGATCTGAGGCGAGTGAAATAAGCATGAGAAATACCTGGGAATGGGAAGTGAGTGGAGATAAGAGTGAGAGGGGAAAATAAGGAAAAAAATAGAGTAGGAAGGAAAGTGAAGATTGGCTGACATGGGGGTGAGGAATAAATGCAGGAGGACTGAGGATAAGGGGGAAAGGAGAGTGGGGAGAGAGTGAAGAACAATGGGAGGGATAGGAGTAACGAGGAAGAACAGGGAGTGGGAAATGAGCATGAGAAGAGTGAGAAGGGAGTGAAGAATACGTGTGATGGGAAGTGAGTGGGGAGTGGATGAGGAGTAACAAGGAGAGGAAATGAAGCAGTGAGAGGGGCAATGAGGGAATGTGAGACAGATAAGGAGCGAGTGAAATGGATGAAAAACAACAGGGAGGTAAGTACCAAACAGGAAGGTAAATAGCAACAGCACTATTCGTTCTTTGGAGGCTGTTTTGTTATTGGATAAAACTAATTTAGCTATTCTATGAGTCGAAAACAAGGATAGCTAATCAGAAAGGCTCTCCCCCACCCACCAGAACCTCCAGCCAAAATCGCTAGGAAACAGAGAGAAGGAATATCATGCAGCATTAACAAAAAAGGTCTTGGAAATTTCATGGGATAGGATGAAAACAAATAAATTCTTATATTATCTTACAATGAGGAAGGAGTGGGAGGCAAAAGGAGTGGTGAGTGGGAAGTATGGTGGAAGGAGAGAAGTGTATGTAGGAGAAAGGGGTTGGGTGTTGAAAGATACATGGATTGCGTGCTAGAGAGAGATTAGGTTTGGAAAGAGACAATGTACATGAGAACGTAAAGGGACAAGGAAGGGGTGGGGGAGGGAAGAGTGAACGCTAAATGACAGCACGTGAAGGCATTTAGCATGCATGATATAAGAACGTTTCAGTGCTTAAAGAACTGCCGCATTTTCGTACTATAGCGTGTCTAGATGGCGCATATAGATTTAGAGATTGCAGATTTAGTCAGGCTTTATCAGATGTACTATAGATGTAACAGTTTTAGACAACAGGATGTGATAGAGGTTTTTAACACAGGAATGCATATGTGAAGAGGAGAGTCAGTTAGATGTGTACATAGCGAATAGGGTTTTTGTATCAGGACTTACGTAGAAAAAAAATCTTATAACTGAAATTAAAAAAATAGCGAAAGACCTAACGAAAATGGGAACAAGCAAAGAAATGAATGGAATATTAAGTAAAAACCAGGGTCTGCCAAACAGTAATGTGAAACAGATACTGATTGGCCGAAATAATGGTTGGTATTACCGCTGCTGCTACATGTGCCAGGTGTTTTCTATTTGCAGTTATAATTTTACCTGCCCTTCTGTTATTTTGTTGGCTATAGGGAAAGCAGAAGCAGTTTGAATATTACGTTAGGTTACGCCCATTCGCTCTTAGTGATGGGGTATTTGGATGCTGTTACTCTGTCCTCCCAACCACCGACCTGAGTCATCTTACAAACCTACCCCAGGCGTTTCAGCAAAATTATTTAGAATGTTGGTGTATCTGTGAATGAGGTAGTGTAGACTGCTGCACTGATTAAGCAGAAAAAGCTGTGTAAAGTGGTTAATCGTGCAGTGGTTTCTATTCGTGTCTTTTGAAACCTAGATGAATATTAACTTTATATGGATAATGAAATTGTAACTGCTAAGAGTGATGTAGCGAACTAAGGCTGATAATAATGTTGGAAGTTTATGAGAAGATTATAGTATATATGAGAGTACTAAGAACGTTGGGAGTTAGTGTAAAAAGTATATATTAGAACTGGTGAGTAAACGAGCAATGGCAGTACAGAATACGTGTAGTCTGGGTATATTTGGCGTATTTTAGAAATTTAGGTGATATAGGAGGCTTCGTGGCACATACACCACGGAGATTTATTTTATAGGTTAATCCAGGTGAAGGTCTACCCACCGGCTTGATGTACAGGATGGAGTCCCATCTGTGTGTAACTGACGCTCCTGTTGTTCACGTACGCTTGGAATTCCCAGTTCTGAAAGGCAGTGGGAGAGACCTGGTTAGCCGCCCTTGAGTCTCATCCAACTTGTAACTTTATACTGTAGGTGGAATTTTCTTTCTGATCTTTGTAATGTGATGTGTATATTATTAATGCCTGTCCTTCGAATTCTTGCACTCCCTCCGAGATAGATAGATAGATAGATAGACAGACAGATAGATAAACAGATAGGTAAAGTAATAAACTGCATCCTGTCTTTTCTCTCTCTCCTAAGTCGCCATAGAAAAATATAAAGAAACAAACCTTTACTCTCTTCTTGACTTTTCCTTTCCTGCCCACCCTTCCTCTCTAGCGTGGTATTACTCCCTCCACCACACCACCCTCCACCACAGCCTCCACCACAGCCCCCCACCACAGCCCCCCACCACAACCTCCACCACACCTTCCACCACACCCTCCACCTCAACCTTCACCACACCTTCCACCACACTTTCCACCACAGCCTCCACCACACCTTCCACCACAGCGTCCACCACACCTTCCACCACAGCGTCTACCACACCCTCCACCACAACCTCCACCACACCCTTCACCACAACCTCCACCACAGCTTCCACCACACCTTCCACCACACCCTCCACCACAGCCTTCAGTCGCCCTTAAAGCCTTGACCTATGCGATTTAAATACCACACTGACAAATACATCAACAGGGGATCGTGACTGTAAGGCTGAGTGAAGTGCAAAAGATTGGTGAAGTACAAAAGTGAAGTACAAAAGTCGAGTGAAGCACTACTGCTACCACTACTGCTACTACCACTACTTCTACTACCACTACTACTACTATTACTACTGCTACCACTACTACTACTATTACTACTACTACTTCTACTACTACGACTACTGCTACTACTACTATTACTACTATTTTTCTACTACGGGTCACCTCCATCCATTTGCAAATTATAATGTGAAGATCAGCACCAACGTACTAATACTAATACTACTCCCACCACCACCACCACCACCACCACAACAGCAGCAAGGGTAGTGTCATGTTCCCTCGTTCGTGTACTGTGTGGGTGTCTTCATTATATCCAACTTAATTAACAGGAACTACGTGCGTCGCTAACAAGGAAGGATTGTCATGCACACTCGCTATACCCCGCCATTACAACGCAAAAAAATATAAGAAAAAAATAAGAAAAAAGTCATGCACACTCCCTACATCACGCCAGCACAAAATACATATAAAAAAGAGAGAGAGAAAAATAAAGAGAAAGAGAGAAAAAGAGCGGTGTTATTGTTTTTTTATTGAGACTTTTATTACGCTGACACTTTATTGGGTATATTCTTGCCACCTCCAGACGATTTTGAGGGGAATAGGAGAGATTACAATGAGCCATGACGTAAAATACAAATAGATAGATAGACAGATAGATAGATAGATAGACAGCTAGACAGATAGATATATAATGGATGGGCAGGTAGGTAGGTAGGAACGTAGGTAAATAGACAGACACAGACAGATGGATAGATAGATAGGTAGGCAGATAGATATATAGATACTCATACATAGAGGCAGATAGATAGATAGGTAGACAGGTAGGTAAGTAGGTAGATAGACAAATAATTAGACAGATAAATAAAAAGATAGATGGAGAGAGACAGACAGACAGGAGCATACACACAAACACCAACGTCTCAAAACAATATTCCACTCTCCCATCGCAAGCGCGGGTGTAATTAGAAAAATCCTTTGGCTGCAGCGAGAGACAGACAAAAGTAAGGTTCTCGTGCTGAAGGGGTTAATGAGGATAATGAGGGGGTCCATTTCCATCATCATTTGCCTGGAGATAATTAGACTTCGCTCCGGAGGTCACGAGCTATATTATCTATCTATCCGTCTATCTGTCTGTCTGTCTGTCTGTCTATCTACCTGCCAGTCTATCTGTCTGTCTATGTCTGTCTATTTACCTGCCTGCCTTCCCACCTATCTATCTATCTATCTATCTGTCTGTCTGTGTATCTGTCTGTTTGTCTCCATTTTTCGAGCCATCTACCTATCTATCTACAGCCAAACGCTTTAAGGTTGGAAGGGGTGGCCACAGACAAATCGCCTCCATCTCATTCTGCCTTCCTTCATCAGGCTGCCCTTTCTCCAACCCCCAGTCCCTCACTCATACCCAAACCTTGATTAGCATCCTTAAATAAGGGTGACGTCGAATTCTACTTTATTCTTGCATCTCCAGACGATTTTTCTCAGCTTAGGAAGGGCCTGTGGCAGTGAGGGGGTTTATTAAGGCTGCATGCAACCCCTCCAGTTCCAAAAATCATTCCTGAGCTGAAGAAAATCGTCCAGAAAAGGGCAAAAATAAATTGAAAAAAATCGCCGGCCTCAGGGGGCTAAACCTGAGTTACGTGTGTATGTGTGTATATGTATGTTGATGTAGATAAATAGATAGACAGATACATAGATAGAGATAGATAGATAGATAGAGAGAGAGAGAGAGAGAGAGAGAGAGAGAGTGACAGAGAGAGAGTGAGAGAGAGGGTAGGGGGGATCGTCAGGTAGATCACGTCAGCTTAGCCAAGGTAGTTGGACGGATAGATAAACAGATAGATAGATAGATAGATAGAAAGACAGATAGGTGAGCAGATAGATAAATAGATAGATAAATAGATGGATAGACTGGTGGGTAGGTCAGTAAGGAGGAAGGGGTACGTGTAAAAGGACAGTTATTATTCTCACCCTTCTGAAAATGACCGTGCAAACTGATCTCAAAATTGACTTCATTACACCTCGACGCAGGTGATTTGTAATGTGCGCAGTGTGTAATTACCTGAGAACTGAGAATGCCTCGTAAAACTGGCTACGTGCGAGGGTGGGGTGGTGGAGGACGAGAAGAAGCAACAAGCACAACTCAAACGCAACGCAAAACCTTCTGAAAACTGCTGTGTTGAAAATGTTGCAAATTGACTTCATGCAGTGGAAAGGTGAGGAAAAGAACAGGTGTGGCTTCGATCCTTGTGGAAATTGGTGTACTAAAATGTGTTGCAAATTGACATCATTACGACTCGACCCAGGTGATTTGTGAGGTGTATGCACTTTGTAATTACATTGCACCAGGGTCGTTCTGAGACGATCTATCTTTGCTTAGTCCTAGGTTCGTATTCTCGTCGGTTAAGGAAGCTCCCTAACACCTTTTCCTGGGCGATTTATCTTGTTTATTACATCTTACTCCTCTTCTGTGTTAAAGAAATCCTTCCAATGTCGGAGGAGGTTGAGGGAGGGGTATGAAAGGGAGGGGGATGGAGGTGGGAGAGCTTAGTGGGAGAGGGGATGTGAAGATGGAACTGAGGGAGGGGAGACCTTGACTGGAGGAGGGCGAGGGAAGATGGGGGGAGGAGAAGTTGAAAGGAGGGAGGGAGGAAAGGAAGAGGGGGGTAAAAAGAGAGCCTGATGAGAGTGGGACGAAAGTTGGACAGGGAGAGGGAGGGAATGTAGCTTGATAAGAAAGCGATGAGGGATGAAAGAAAAGATGGAGGGGAGGATAGACAGAAGGATGGAAGACAGGATAGAGGAGGGGGAAGGAAAGATCAAGGAGGAGGGGAAAAGGAGGTACGGAGGGGGATGGGGGGAGGGCAGCTTGATAGGATGGGAGAGGAAGAAGCGGACATTCCTATTGGCTGTTCGTGCAGGTAGGAGCCAATAGCGTGACTGTTCTTCTTTCTCTCCTTAATTGTCCCCTTCAGTATTTTGCTCCCAAATTATTAGCGACGCATAATGCTAAGTTGTCCGTGGCATTTGTGACTTACGTGCAATTACCTAGATGATAATTAAGGGGGAGAGAGAGAGAGAGAGAGAGAGAGAGAGAGAGACAGACAGAGACAGAGACAGACAGACAGACAGACAGAGAGAGAGAGAGAGAGAGAGAGAGACAGACAGACAGACAGACAGACAGACAGACAGATAGACAGACAGACGGACAGACAGAGACACAGACAGATTGACAGACAGAATCAAAGACGGAGACAGAGACATGGATCGAGAGACAGACAGACAGGACAGAAAGGCAGAGAGACAGAGAGAAATAGATAACAAGAGAGAGAGAGAAAGAGAGAGAGAGAGGGAGAGGGAGAGAAAGAGAGAGAAGGTCAGGGAGAAAGACTGGGGCATCCATCAATATATAAGAAACAAGAAAGGCCAGACAAAAAAGAAAGAGCAAGAATGAAAAAAAAATCTATATTCTGTCTATTATTTAACTTTTCCTTCTCATTTTCCCCAGCAGGAGCGTAGGGGCCCTGGGCTAGGCTGCTCCTGACATTAAAACCTTGCATAATACCACCAACCAACCGTTCAACGCAAACCCTTACTGGCAAAATCAGACTGATGCGTCTTGACCCACTGTACCACAAGGCGTTAAGAAAATATTAAGGAGAAAAAAAGATGAAGATAATGAAGATACTAAGACAATGGAGCTTTTTGTAATGGGAACTAAACGAAATATAATATAAAAATCGATAATAAATATGCAGATGATAATTAGAAAGAAAAAATAGGAGCAACTAGAGGCCCTTCCAAGGCAGGTCACGCGAGCCGATACATGTCTAGCGCGCCTCGGAATAAGACCTTGACGTTGACCTACTCTCACCAATTTCTATTTCGTGGGAGATTTTTAACCCTACTACACACCTGTAAAATTTTGTGATGATATCTTGAGCGGTTGCGAAGTTATGGTGCTAACAGATACACACACAAACAGACAGACAAATTGATAACATTACCAGCTTCGCCATCGCGGCTGGTACTTAAGTGAGGATGTAATTAAAGGTGAAAGGTGGCGAATGAGGGACCTGAAGGAGAGAGATGAACCAAGGGAGAAAAACTTAAAGAATGTTCTTAGGGGGACGAAAGAAACATCCAGAGCAAAAGGTCTTACACACACACACACACACACACACACAAACACACACACACACACACTCAAACCACACAGATCTTATGGTCCTTTCTAGGTGTTCTGGCCGTAGCATAAAAGAAAAAAAAACAATCTTTACTGACTAATTACAAAATTTTGAGGAATGAATAGCAACGGAGAGAGAGAGAGAGAGAGAGAGAGAGAGAGAGAGAGAGAGAGAGAGACAGACAGACAGACAGACAGACAGAGACAGAGACAGAGAGCTGGGGCGTCGTGTTGGTGGGTCGGAGTGCTAAAATATTCACTGCTTGCGTCCAGGCTCCGTTCGTCGATCCTGCTCTCTCTCTCTCTCTCTCTCTCTCTCTCTCTCTCTCTCTCTCTCTCTCTCTCTCTCTCTCTCTCTCTCTCTCTCTCTCTCATACTCCTCCATATCTTACCACGTATTTTTTTTTTTCTTTTCACGATCACAAATATCGTTCTCTTTACAATAGTGCATTTACTCCAACCTGGCAAACATTCCTAACCCCTCTCAGTCCTCTTGGTAGTCAGGTGTAGTCAGAATAAACCACTGATTTCAATAATAACCAAGGAGACGCATTCCTACCTTGTAACTAAGTCTCATTTAATTTCACGACATAGGATCGTATTCTCGTCGGGTAAGGAGTCTCCCTAACACCTCTTTCTTAGCGATTTATTTTTGAATATGAGTGGTTAATATCATTTTGTACGCTGTTTATGCTGAGTATTGCCATATTAGAAGGATTTATACAACACAGAAGAGGTGAGTAAAGTGTCATAGGCAACTTAAATCGTTTAGGAAAAGGTGTTAGGGAGCTTCCTCGACCCATACAAGCCTTAGTATTCAAGGTGAAGGATTGGCCCAGTTTCCTCAGGTGAAGACAAGTCGGCTATAATTATTCTGTTTACGTATAACGTTCCTCACGTATTATTCCAGCGATTTATTCCTCCCTAATTTCGCTTACGTCACAAGCCGGAGGTCCTGAGGGGTGAGAAAGAGCCTTTACCTGTATTGTCATTATCTTTTATTTTTTGTCTTTTATTTATGTGGAGAGTCAATAAAATATTTCTGTTAACTCCTCGAGAATAGGGACGAAGAGAGAGAGAGAGAGAGAGAGAGAGAGAGAGAGAGAGAGAGAGAGAAACATCCACCTGCTGAAAGACCTAAATAAAATTGTTTAAAGCGACTGAAATCTCTTCATCCCGACGACGACTTTCCGAGGCTGAACACAATCGTCTGTCTTAGTCAAAATTAAAATCGTTCTCTGGATCAGGGGGGTGCGATTAAGGTCAGGCTGTCTTGTAAGGTCTGTGTAGTCTATGTAAATCTTATTCTCTTTTACTTCTCACCTTTACCTTTCTCCCCCTTACTCCCTCCCACCTTCGTCAACGTCTCATTCCTACTTTCTCACTTCCCTTGTCATTTCTCTCTCTCTCTCTCACTCTCTCTCTCTCTCTCTCTCTCTCTCTCTCTCTCTCTCTCTCTCTCTCTCTCTCTCTCTCTCTCTCTCTCTCTCTCTCTAAGTGTCTTTTTATCACTGCCTAAATCCATTTCTCTCACTCTTTCATTACCCACTCATCCAATCCTCTCATGAACTCAGCCCACACCTCCCTCACCACTCACTCATTCCTTCATTCCCCACTCATTATTCCCACTCATTCATCCCTCCCCTGCCCTCATCCCACGCCACACCTCCCTCACCTCTCACCCCTCTCACTGTCAGATCGAAGGTATAGTGTATGTCCGAATATGTCACCGAAAAAGCAATGTGTTTTTTTCAACTAACAGCGAGCTAGGGAATAAATCACTCGCAAGAAACGAAAGCTATACACGTAAATATCAGCTACACATTTACAGCAATGCATATACACACATACGCGCACATAAGACACACACACACACAAACACACACATACACACACACACACACACACACACACACACACACACACACACACACACACACACACACACACACACACACACACACACACACACACACACACACACACACCTGGACGTTGGATGATTGGTTATAAACACTCCCACGTTGGTTATTGATTCACTTTAGTGCTGCCTTGGGTGGCGAGCAGTCAGGCAGGTGGACGGACAGGCAGGCAGGCAGGTATACCCAGGCAGGTAGGCTGGCAGGGAGGGAGGCAGGCAGGCAGACAGGGAGGATGACAGGTACGCAGGCAGGTAAGAAGAAAGGTAGGTAGGTGGGAAGGCACATGTAAGTAGGCAGGCAGATAGGTAGACAAACGGGTAGGCAGGCAGGCAGGCAAACAAGAAGGTAGGCAATCAGGCAATCAGGCAGGCAGGCAGGTAGGTAGGCAGGCAGGAGGAGGCGTGACATGCAAGCAGAAAGGGTGAAGGTAGTGCAGGTGCTGATGAAGATTAAACATAACTCAAGTTGGAAAAAGTCTCTCCAGAGCTGAATAAAAATCACATGTCTAGGCTGAAGGTGGGAATTAAGATGATAAAATTACAAAACAAGGCTAAATAGAACGACGAAATAAAGAAGAAATGGAGGAGAGATAATAAAGATTTACTATACTGAACAGAAATAGAAGGAAAAATTAAAGCAACTAATATGGAAGGAAAATGGACGAATAAAATGAAGAGTAAAGAGAGATGGTGAAGGAAAGAAAGGGAAGATATAACGATGGGTGTACGAAAAGGAGGGCTAGAAATAAAAGTAGTGGGATAAAAATAGTACTGTGACTGTGAACGGATGAGATGGAGGCAGAGAATGTGAAAATGGGTTACGTTGCTAGAGACTAACTGAGCGAGCGACATCAGTGAGTGTGAAAGAGACTTTGTTATTGAGACTGTAATATTCCAAGAGGTTTAATACAGAGTGAGATAGAGCGAGTAAGCAAAACTGAAAGTAAGCAAACAGGAGCATATGTGGGGAGCAGGTGAGAGAGTGAAGGAATAAGCGATTGAGTGAAAGAGAGAAAGAGGACAAACAATAAGCATGCCAGTGATCTAGTGGGTGAGCAAGAATGAGTGATCGCGGAGAGATCGTAGGAGAGATCGCTGGGACCAAGTGAGAGAGAGAGAGAGAGAGAGAGCAAAAGATCGAACGAATGAGAGAGAAAGAAAGAGAGAGAGGAGCTAAGGCCACCCCACTCCACAGTCCACACTCCTTGACTCAGTCCACCTCGCGCCGCTCTCAGCCACACCTCACACCATCCCGCTCCGCCTTGCACAGGTGTCACTCGGGACAGGTGTCACAAAGGGGCACTAGGGCAGGTGTACCAGGTGTCTGACAAGTGTTGCAGGTGTTTTAAAAGATCAGTGCCGTTGTCTGTAAGCGATATGCAGGTGCAAGGGATTTTTAAATGAGTGCTCTCAGGGACTATTATCGTGCTGATATATATATATATATATATCCTGAAGATCCCTAACACTTTTAAGCTCAGGTGATAGCAGTGTAGTCAGAGTGGAGGGTTGATTTGGCTAGTAATTAAGGAAATCATTCCTACCCCATAACTGGGGCTCCTCTAAGTTCATGCAAGCACGACTTGATATTCAAAGCGACTAAAGCGCTGCAGATATTTTAACAGACTAATGCAGGCAAGAAAATCGGTGTACAAATGTAAAAGTAACTTGAGTTCTGTAGGTGCAATATATATATACTAAAAAAAAAAATGTATAGGTACTTAAAGTTTACATGCAGATCAATACAGATATAAGCTGTAGGTAGACAGTAAACATTAGTTCCGACAAGTGTGTGGCCAGACTATTCTTCAAATGCAAGAACCTAAGCAGAGATTCCATTGGACGTTCTGCCATGACACAGGAAGTATTAGTAAAGGTTATTTAATAAGAGCATACAGGGTACACAGATGAAAGCTTATTTATTATGTGGGCAGGTGTAGATACGAATATAACTAACACTGTAGACATCCTTGTTGAGATTATTCCTGAAGATCTCTAATGGAAGTTTCCTCCTCATGTGTATAAAAAAAATTGTATACCCAAAGCCAATTGCAAGCCCGTAAAACAGAGAAATAACCATAAAAACAAACACAAGCCATCAAATATTTATAGACGGTCATAAACAGAAGTAATTTCATACAAATGACATAACTTAAGATATTCTAACTAGCTTGAAAGACCATAAAAAGCATAAGTAAATGTGCACAAGTGACAGACTTATAAATGGTTCTAAGTGCAGGCCATCAGAAACATAAGTAATTCTGTACAAGTGACGTATTTATTAAAGATTACACGCACAATTGCAACTTGCGGTGGAACAGCTGGTCTGCCACTTATCTTCATTAGACCACAGTGAAAAAGGTGTACCGAACAATTACAACTGCTGGCGAAAAAGCTGGTCTGCCATTGACCCCCAGACCAGAGGGAGGCAGGTGTAGCGTCAACAAGTGCCGGGACAGGTGCAACAGGAGGACACAGGCACCGGCACCTGCATGGCCCGTGGTGCATTGAGGTGGACGCGGTGGTGAGTACAGTGAGCTTCCTTGTGTGTGTGTGTGTGTGTGTGTGTGTGTGTGTGTGTGTGTGTGTGTGCCAGTGACTGTTGTTGTTGTGGTCCAAGGCTAATCTAAGCATAAACCCGGTGGACTGAAGCCTATGTAGTCCACCTCCTGCACTCAACTATCTAGTCCAGGGAAGGTAAATAATGACACTGAATCACGTACTGAAGGGTGGCTAGGGAAACAGAGGCGAGATTCCAAGTTTCTCTCCTGTTTCCCCAATCAGCCAAATATCTGTGTCTGAAACTATGTATGTAAATATAACGTATGAATCTGTGTATAGTCTAGATGGATAAATGTGCACATGGAGGAAGGAGCACAAGAAGCACGGTGCACATATGGAGAGAGAGAGAGAGAGAGAGAGAGAGAGAGAGAGAGAGAGAGAGAGAGAGAATCAACTTTACTACCAGCTAAATTTATATACCCGTCAAGGGCATACCCAGATCCTACGCCCCAGTATATACCTCAGCCTAAAATACGAGTTTACGAGCATACCCCATCCTAAAATATACCCAGTCCAGCCATCTCAGTTCCCAGTACGGCACACGGCCCCTCCCGGTGCGTGTGGCAGTACCGGTAGCACATGGTATCCGCTCTGGCCTTGCTATCGACCCACGGTACTGGTGTTGGGTGGTATGCCGCTATAACACACACACACACACACACACACACACACACACACACACACACACACACACACACACACACACACACACACACACACACACACACACACACACACACACACACACACACACACACACTTTAATCACCACACCACACACTCACTCTGCATACATACATACATATATACCTGCATACATAAATCCATACATACATATACATACACAAGAGAGGCAAGCACACCAGTAAATCCTACACCAGCTCACCACTCACACTTGCAGCCAGGAAAGTATCGTCTCACTCTCGCTCTCTTACTTAATAACACAACACACGAAAGAAACTAAACAAAGGCGGAATGCAACTGAGCCATCATTGTTTACGTATTTATTTCATTCCACAGGGTAACATGAAGGAATGAAATGAACTACAAATGGAATGACAATATTACGAAAGGCATCTCGGAAACGGGCTTACAAATCCTTCAAATCTAACCAAACCCATAGTGCTCACTCTGGTATCCATCGTACCCAGTTGTAACCATACTTTCCTGTCTGTGTGTACAACCGCAATGATCCATACACAGACGCAAACGCACATGCACGCAGCGCAAAATCACCTTAACTACCACAAAAACATACGTACACATACACGCTCTAATTCACGTACACATACATACACTTATACGTAGGCATACACATATACATACACGTAAATAGATACATACATGGTACATGCATACATACACACATGGATACACACGCTATAGTTATACATACATATTAATTACATACATACATATATACATACATATACAGTATACACGCCGTCACTCTGACTGACACAGCACATGTGCGCACTCCACATACGCACATTAATCACATATGCACACAGACGCTTTCGTGCACACACCTCCCTACACATAGACACTACTCATGCACCTATACAAAATTCACACACACACACACACACACACACACACACACACACACACACACACACACACACACACACACACACACACACACACGAGGGTTACATGTACAGATGATGGTTTATGCAGCAGCTCTAGTCAGCCAATACTTTTATCTAGAAAAAGTAAAAGAGTGAGACTAACATACGTCCTTCCAACCTACTTTATCATCTCTCTCTCTCTCTCTCTCTACCTACCTACCTACCTACCTACTTATCTATCATTGTCTATCTATCTACCTATTAATCTATACACCTATTTATCTATTTCCTTTAAGTACTAAAAATACTAACTTTAAATTTCATAAGGACATTGACAAATCCATTTAAAGACAGCCGTGACTCAGGCACCGATAACCGATATGCATTTTTATAATTCCTTAAAAAAAGCTATCAACACGAGAGAGAGAGAGAGAGAGAGAGAGAGAGAGAGAGAGAGAGAGAGAGAGAGAGAGAGACAGACAGACAGACAGACAGACAGGGAGGGAAGTAGATAGATGAAGAGACAGACAGACAGACAGACAGGGAGGGAAGTAGATAGATGAAGAGACAGACAGACAGACAGACAGAAAAACAGAAAGACAAAGGATAGACAGGGAAGGAAACAGACCGATGAACAGAGAGAGAGAGAGAGAGAGAGAGAGAGAGAAGCCGGGAGGGGGATATGTATAGTGCTTTTCTCTCTCTCTCTCTCTCTCTTTGCCTAGGAGATACTTTTTAAACAAGAGGATAATTAAAGAGGGTAATAGACTCATTAACTCCCTAATTACTACAAGTCTTTGCTAAGTAAGGTTAAGTTAGAAAATAGGCGTGTAGGTAATTATATAAAGGTTGTGTTGGTGTGGTTGCCGTGGCTATGTACACACGGCACGCACATGGACTAAGGTGCACATGATGGGGTGTTCTATATGGATCTTGGGGTGTACACAGTGGGGAAGGTGCACATGGGAATAGTACACAGGGAGGTGCACATGGAGGAAGTTGCACATGGAGAAAAGTAAGCATGAAGAATGGTGTACATGGGTAAGATATTCCATGTAGAAGGGTACACATGATGAAGGTACACACAAAAGGAGGGTACATGTAAGGGTATACGCACATGAGGGGAAAATACACACGAGGAAGGTATACACGAGGAAGATACACACAAGGAAGATACACACGAGAAAGACACACACGAGGAAGGTACACACGTAAGAATGGTGCACACATGGGACGAGCACGTGATTGAGAGAAAGAGCTGAAGTGAAAAGAAGTAGGACTGTGGAAATAAGAATCACGTGAAATGCTCATGGAAATATACACATAATTGTAAATCAAATAAGGATAGATGCACATGAGAAAAGTACACATGAGCAGGTGCACATGAGAGACGGTACACACTATGAATAATAGAAAATATAGGCAATAGATGACACACATGACGAAAGATGTACGCGAGAAAAGACGTACAGGAGAAAAGGTGCACACAAGAAAACTTACATGGCAGGAATGCTTACAGGAAAACAGTATACATGAAGCAAGATCCAATAAGAAAATAAATCATCTGTGAGGAAATACATACCACAGGAAAGACCTACATGACAAAGGGTGCACATGAGGAAACTTACATGAGAGGAAAGGTACACATGAAAAAAGGAGCACAAGGAAAGACATGCGGTAAGATACACACGAGAAAGGGTGCACACGAAAAATAACTTACGCGACAGGAAATGTACACAGAAGTGAGTGAAATACGAAGCAGAGATCACCTGAGAGTCAACAAAGGCGGGAATCAAATCAGGGTAATAAGAGGGAGAGGGGAGAGGGAGAGCAATAACGGGATTGAAGGAAGGGCGGTGTGCGGTGGAGTGTTGGGGGATCTATTTTTAGGCGTGGCTTAGTGTGTGGCTTAGTGTGCGACCTTCATTGCCGCTGATCAAAGCCACTAGGACGGCAGGACGGTAATCATGTGAAGGCAGTAACTCAGCGCTTTACGATCAGCACTAATGACGACAAGGCAGTTACGAAACAGTGCAATTGCTGACAGACACACTACATCTTCTCTTCCGATATATTTCCATTATCAAGCTTAATACCTGTACTGAGACGCGCCTCTTCGAAGATGTTTAATATAATCCGACAAAGGCAATAACAAAATTTAAAAGAAATCATTGCACGGTAGGATTTCTTTATGAACTTTCTCAACTTTCTCACTGCAACCGGTCCCTCTTAGACTGAAGAAAATCGTCATCCGTTAGCTAGAATATAATTAACTCGTTCACTCCAACTGGGATCTCTCTTCAGCTGGATAAAATCGTCTGGCTGTAGCGAGAATATAACACGACGTAGGCCTCTTGGTGAAGAATTTTAAGGCGTTATAGTGCCAAAGAACAAGGTAAAGTTATCCAGCCTTGAAGCAAAGTGATTAGCAAGGGTGAAAATTACTGTGAGGGTAAATTTACGAGGAACCCCAACATCACTTTGCCTCCAGAACTTACCACTACACTACTCCAAGCCTTCTCCCCTCCACCACAGCACCTCCATTACCCCACAACTTCCACGCAGCTGTACCTCCTCCACCCCACAACCACCCCACCATTACCCCCACGACCCCCAGGCACCTCCTCCACCCCAACCCCCACCCTCTTCCAAGCCTGAGTCCCCCCGTGGCCGTGCGTCAGGGGTAAATCGTCCTTAATACTGGCTAATCGCTTAATGGACGGTGTTAGGTGCAGGGGTTTCCGGGGCTAAAGAAATGAAGTCGAATGATTAGTTTTCTTTTTTCTTTCTTTTTTTTTTTTCTTCTTGTTTTTAACCTCCCACGAGATGTCACTCATTGGGATCCAGTTCCGTATGATCTAGGAACGTTTTGGCTCAGGTGTGAGATGAGATGGAAATAATGAGAATAATTATGTGAGATACAAATGATGGGGGTAATTATATGAGATAAACATGATAAGAGTGATTATGTGAGATGGAGATGATGGGAGTAATTATATGAGGGAGAAACGAGTAATTATATGAGAGAGAAATGATGAGAGTAATTATGTGAGAGAGAGAAACAGCAAGAGATAGATACAATGAGACTGAAACTAAACTTAAAACAGATGCCTTGCTGTCGTTTATAGTCATTTCAAGTTGACCTCTTCACTACGATAAAGCATTTTTCTGTTTTCTTCTCGTTGCTTCAAGACGATTTTTTTTTTTCACATTAAAGACACATGTTGAGAGACGCAGTATCATTCTTTATAACTTCTTCGATCACAGAAAGAAACATAGCTTACTTTTTGGGTATTTAGACTCATTTTATCTATATAACGTAACATTTAATTTGTGCTTAACTTTTTTCATACTGTGATGGGTGCTGGAGAGGGGGACGCCTTCACGTGGTGGCATCATACAAACGCCCCTCAACTCCCTTCCTACCCCCCGAAAGGAGTAGGGTGGACTACAAAAGAGCAGTTTCAGCCAGGGGTTCACCGGGTTTACATCCAGGTTAGCATCAGTAGGACACTTGTTGCAGCGCTCAACATGTATTCCAGGATCTTGCCTTAATCCGGCCGCTGCGTTGGCTACCTGGCCTGGCTTTAGCGTAAGACATGAATTACCAGCCCCCTAATACTCATCGGTTAAATGGACGCCCCCAAGCACCGACTCCTTGGCTATTTATTTTGCATGTTACACTTCACTGTTCTCCTGCATGCTAGTCACTGCTTCGTACCATGGACAATGGTGGTATAAATAACGGACAAGAATATAATTACATCCCAGAATAGATAAATAAATAAATAAATAAAACAGGAGGTAAAGAAGCTAAAGTAGGGAACATCCTTACCCTCATCCATACGGTCACACCTTTATTTATTCTATTATTATTATTATTATTATTATTATTATCATTATCATTATTATTATTATTATTAGCAGGAGGAGATTATGTATTCACTTATGTTTGTCGGTTTGTTTGTCCAAACGATATCTCCAAAAGTTCTCAATGAATTTCAGTGAAATTCTGTGGAAGGGTGGGCCATGTGCCATGAAAGAATTGATTAAATTTGGGGGCGGATCCGGATCCTATGTATAATATCGCCAAAAGTCCTCAATGCCTTTCAATAAAATTTCGTGGAAGACTGGGTCATGGGTCAAGGTACACTTGATTATGTTTTCTGGCGGATCTGGATCCTGATTATTCCACACAATATCTCCACGGATCCGGATCCTTTTTAATGGCAATGGCATTGGAGGGGTATGCGCTCTCTGAGTGCTTTCTAGTTATTATTATTATTATTATTATTATTATTATTATTATTATTTTAATTATTATTATTCAACGCTACCTGACATCTCTCTCAGCTTAGGAAAGTGACCCTGGTTGTAAAGGGATTTCCTGTCCAGTAAAAGATGAAGATGAAGAAGGAAAAAAGAAAAAGAGCAGGAAAGAAAACAGAGAAAAAAGAAAAAAGTCTCCCCCAGCTGAATAAAATCGTCTGGTGGTAGCAAGACTAAACCGGAAATTACGTCACGGGGTTCATAGGGGTGTAACCAACAAGAATACGAACCCAGGCTTTGATGATTACGTAACACCTCTTCCTCGGCGATTTATTTTTCCACAGTACACTATCATCTAGTATAATGACTGACGCAGACTGATGCCGATGTTAGGAAGGGATAAAATGAACAGGCAGGAAAATACCAAGATGTTATGTGAAAATAGATCGCAGAGAGAAAGGTGTTGCGAATTCTCCCATGCCAACGAGAACACAACCTATTTTGTGGAGCCTCTTTTCTTTTATTATTATTATTATTATTATTTTTTAATGCATTGATCTGAGGCAGCGACGTGCAGGTGTGGCCAGGTGGGGGATAATTGACGTTTAAATTTCATCCCTTCGATTAGAACTGTGTGAAGGTTAAATGACGCTTTATTTGTGTGTATGTGTGTGTGTGTGTGTGTGTGTGTGTGTGTGTGTGTGTGTGTGTGTGTGTGTGTGTGTGTGTGTGTCTAAGTCGATCTTAAGCCATTACTGAACTTGTTTTTTTTAATACGGAACCGACAATCTGACACAAAGGCTTCAAAACAAAAGACAATGTGTTTTTGTGTCCTTGGTAACTGGTACCGACCCGGGTGTGGGGTGGGGGTGGGGGTGATGACTGCAGTGTGGGGGTGTGGGGGTCCATGGCCAGACCCCCTGTCCTGTGAGGGGCCCCCACTGCGTGAGACCTCCGCCATTCGCTTACTGTGTCACGCTCACCACTACCACACTCTGCCTGTCCCCCACACCATTCAGCCTACCTCACTCTACCTGCCTCCCACCCCACTCTACTTGCTCCCCACACCACACTACCTTCCTCACTCTTCTTCGTTCACTCTGCCTCGCTCACTCTACATGCCCCTCACAACACACTGCTTTCTTCACTCTTCATTCACTTTCCGCCGCTCACTGTATATCACTCATTCTTCACCACTCACTCTACCCCAATAATTCTGCCTCCCTTTCTTTCCATCACTCACTCTGTCTCACTCTACCACACTCACCCTAATTCTCTTCAACCGCACCTTACGTCTCAGCACTCTACTCATGCTGTTTCCAGACGATTGTATTCAGCTTGAGAGACCTTTTTCTTTACAGGATGGGTTAGATACGGCCTTCATTAACCCTTTCACTGCCAAAGAAGTACTGTTTTTACTCTAACTTGGCCCAGATTTTCGTCCTTTTGCTGCTTATTTCACGTAGCTCAGTGGCAGAAAAGGACTATACCGCGGCTCGACTTCCATCCTTCCCGCAGCACCTCTTCGTGACTAGCATCATAGTCTAGTGTTAATCTGTTGTTACCCCTGAGTATTTAAGGTGGGCAGATGGTAGTTTTAGGCCAAGTTTTGACAAAAAGAAAAGTACAGTTAAAATATTCTCTCTCTCTCTCTCTCTCTCTCTCTCTCTCTCTCTCTCTCATGGCCGGATCAGCTCTAGAATTTCATTCAGTCACACTGCTTCACTCCTACCTCACACTGCCTCACCCCTGCCTCACACTGCCTCACCCCTGCCACACTCCTGCCTCACACTACCTCACATCTACCCCAAACTGCCTCACCTCTGCCTCACACTGCCTCACCCCTGCCTCACACTGCCTCACCCCTGCCTCACACTGCCTCACCCCTACCTCACACTGCCTCATCCCAGCCTCACATTGCCTCACCCCTACCTCACACTGCCTCACACTGCTCTAGCATTACCTCACTGTATGTAGGACCACTGTAACGCCATTTTTTCGTGCCTTGACGTGTTCTTTGTCCTCCTCTGTTGAGTTCTGCCTTCACTTTACACTTACAATTATCTCTGCATTTTTCTGTTTTCTTTCCTTATTAATTTCTTTTCTCTTTTTTTTACTCCCAGACCCTCCATTCTCCTCTCCCTTTCCTCCTTCCCTCCCTTCCTCCCTCCCTTCCTCCCTCGCCCCTCCCCTCACCTCTGTCCACGTTTATTACAGTTTTTTTTTTTTTTTTTTTTTTTTGCTCCACCGCCAGTCCACTCTCTTCTGTTTTATGTTCTGTTTTTACGCCACGAAATCCCCTTCCCTCCCCTCCTCCTACCTTTCCCTTCCTCCCTCCCTCCCCTCCTCCTACCTTTCCCTTCCTCCCTCCCTCCCTCCCTCCCTCCCCTCCTCCTACCTTTCCCTCCCTCCCTCCCTCCACACTCCACTCCACTCCAGACTTCCACTCACCGTTGTTGTTTTTTTTTCTTACTCAATGGACCCCCCTCCCTAACCCTCCCCCCTCCCTCTTTTCTTTCCTCCCTTTTTTTTAGCTTCATTATCCACTCCTTTCCACTCCATTCCACTCCACTCCACTCCACTCCACTCCATTCCACTCCACTCCACCCATCTACTTACCTCTGATGTATTTTATTTTTTAACTAATTTATTTTCACTTCACATGTCACCTTTTCTACCCCTACCTCCCTCTCTTCTCTCTTCCTTCCCTCCGTCTCTCCTTCCATCCCTCCCTCCTACCCTTTCCCGCCCTCTGACCAACCCTTCCTCATTTCCTTCCCTCTCCCCCTCCTTTCTATTCTTTCTTCCTCCTTTCAACCCTTCCCTCTCTTCCTTCTTCCTACCTTTTCTCTCCCTCCCTCATACCTTTTTTCTCCCTCCCTCCTACCCTTTTCCTCCCCTCCCTCCTATTCTTTTCCTCCCCTCCCTCCTTCCCTTTCCCTCCCTCCCTCCTTAAGCTGTGGAGGAATCAATACTGCAGCCCTCCACATGTTGCTCCTCCTCCACTTTTCCAGTCTCCATTTCTCCGTCTCTCCATTCCTCCGTCTCTCCATTCATTCACCCCTCCTGCCTCTCCACTCCTCCCTCTCTCCAATCTTCCTTCTCTTCATTCCTACACTCCTCCAGTCTCTTCAATCCTCCTGTCCATGCCTCCTTCTCTCCATTCCTACTCCTATCCATTTCTCCGCCACTCCATTCCTCCGTCTCTCCATTCCTTCGTTTCATTTCAATAACGTAATTTATTTGATTCATGCTTACTTAAATCCAAACAACTTGACTCAACTTAAGGAGGTCATTAGACAGCGGAGAGGTTACCTGAGACTATTTCTACCCCCACAGCTACAAATCGTTCCCTCGATACTTAACAACATCGTCTGGAGAAAGTAGAACATCATACACGTCTTCAAGGAGCTTAAGAATATGTGGCTAGGTTATTATGCTTCTTGTAAGACTGGCAACATTACAGCCGAAGATTGTCTATACTCTGTTTACTTTAGCTTGGCTCATATTTTCGTCCCTTCGTAGTTTATTTCACGTAACTCACTGGCCGAAAAAGACAATCCTAAGGGTCTATGTCCTCTCCATATCACTTCTTCGTTACTTTTATCATATTCTAGCGCTAATCTATTGCTACAACTGAGCATTCAAGGTGAAAAGATGTCAGTTTTAGGCCAAGTTGGAACAAAAAGAGTATAGCATTTCACATCAACGTCACTCACATGCCTGGTGTCCTAAATATCCGGACTTCTCATCTACGGAGGGGTAAGGCAAGACCTGGGGGTAAGCCATATCAGGTATACAGGGCGGGCTATGTAGGTCAGTAAGTAGGTCAGTAATAACAGGGAATTGATCAAGCGCGTTCTATCTCATTTACCTTGCCGGAAGCTCCACCGTTCTAGCTCATTCCTAGGAGACCATTGCTTTACTATAAAATAACAAAAATAATAAGATTCAGTAACGCATTTACCACGGCCACTTCCTTTAACGGGAGACTGAACACAGTACCAGAATTAAAAGAATCAGCACAGACCTAAGCTGCATTGTTCTCATTTACGCAACCCAGGTTTAACATGAATGAGCATTTTAACCTTCCCTATCCAGCTAGCACTTAAATCACACTTATGTTGAAGACAATTTAAAAACATGCCACAATATTACGGTAACCAGATGGCTTTTCAGTACTTAATTAACTCTCACTGATAACAACGATAACAGTCAATATATCCAAAGTTATCGTCCGCATAAGAACATTACGTGAGAGAAGGGAACATTTCGAAATTCAGTGACACAATGATATTAGCCGATCAAAAACTTCAGTAAAATTTCTTCAGTTTCGCATGAGAGGAATGACTTTCTCTTTTCTTTTCGCAATCTTTTTTTTTTCTTTCTTTCTTTTTCTTGGAAACACACCTGCTGACCGAAGAGCTCTGGGTAGCGAATGTTGATTGAACGAAAACATTTACCCCATACGTGAATTTATTGAAGCACTCTCTCCTAAGAAGGCTTGTGTAGGCTATACCCCTGTGTGTAATGTGGAAGGTTGTTTTACACACACACACACACACACACACACACACAAGAAAGCACATAGGAACACACAAAACAACTGACTACTGTTACAGGCACAGTTATTAAAAGAGAAAAAAAAGAAAAAGAAAAAAGAAAAAATAGGCCTAAAAGAGTTAATTGTGAGAGAAACTAACTCTGAAATACTGTACCTGAATTTTAGTGAAGAAGCATAAATGTCCACGTACTTTAATTTCTACAGTTATTTCATACTTACGAGAAACAGTGGAGAGAGACGCCTTCATGTGGTGGCACTGATATAACCATCCGGGTCAACTGCCAGGTTATACAAACGTCCCTCAACTCCCTCCCGATCCCCCGAAAGAACGATGGTGGACTGCTAGGGAGAGGACAACTTCAGCCGTCACTCCACTGAGTTCACATTTCAGTTGATCCTGCTAATCCTACAAGAAAAACAACGACAATAACAACAACAGCTACTACTACTGCAATTACTACTATTACTACTACTACTATATGTAAGAGCATTTTTTTCCCATTAAGAAATCTATAACAATGGTACTTTCCGCTATATTTTTAGATTAGCCTTCGAATGACAAGAAATCGGTTTTTTGTAGTTCAGAGACTAACATAAAGGTAGTTACGGTCCGTCTCAAATAATACAATTTTTTTTTGCAGGAGAGAAGGTCATAATACTTATCGTTTACTGCTACCTATCGACTCTCAAAACTGTACAGCCATAAGCTTTCCAAGGAGGCAGCATCAAAATATCTGTGGCAAAAAGTGACTACGGTACACTCACTTTCTAGTAAGCGACACACTACTAAATCACAAAGCTATTACGAGTTACATGCACGCAACACTTCGCCTCCACTCCCCCCATACTGCACTTACTCCGAGAACGTGTTACGGCTTTAGTTCTCATGGCATTATGTTCATACCTAACTTGAGAAACTTATATACACTGAGCAAAAAGTTTAATCAATGTCA